>NW_011967183.1:815512-855240 GCF_000949405.1 Vollenhovia emeryi | reverse complement strand
GGAATTCCGAGAATTTCAAATCGCGAAAATCGGGAATCTCGAAAACTCACAAAGTATCAGTAGAACATGATCTGCAAAGACGTTAAACCGCGAAACTCAGAACTGTCGAAAACTGGTAAAGTATCAGGAAAACATGATTTCTAGAGAAATGTTCTCTACAAAAATGAGATTTATATCAGGTATCTTTTCTGATGTATAAAAATATAAAGCATAAAATATTGTTAAATATTTATTTCTCAATGATTTTATCTTCAACCTGCAATTTTTTATGTATCGAATGATTCAAAATTAATCGATATAAAGAACACAATATATTATACAAATTAGGAGTATACATTATATATATTAAAAACTGCATTTTCCTTAAATATAATTTAAGTTGTAGGACGCAAAAAATAAGAGTAATAAAATATTAACATGATCTTTATATATTAAACTCTTTCAAATATAAACTTTATAAGAAACCTATAGTTTCTCCGATAAGGTTCTTCAGACACCTAATAGCGAGGATATTTATATATAACAAAATACAGTGTGAAATTGTTTTTTAATTATCCTTCATTCCAAGTTACTTATTTTTCCTTAAATTAAATTTGTGTGCTATCTCACATTCCTTTCTCACTACTCAGGGCGGCGTACCATGGAGCGGAATACGCGGAAGCAGAATCAGCGGATCGCCCTCACATTTTATTTGAAAATGGTGTAATCATGTTTTTCTTCTTATTAATAATTAATTTCCACTTATCTTTTTCTTCCTAAAGGTTCAGTCAATTAATCTTAGTAAGTGTTCGTCGTATCAATTGATTATTACAAAGTACAATAATTTCTATATTATTATTACAAATTTTCGATCTTTTCCTGGGGCAATAATGGTGTGGCGACCTTAGGCGCCCCTACGGTCTGCAAATAACTAATAAAAAACAAACTTTTTAGTTTCACATGATCATGTCAAAATGAGAAAGAATTAGACATGTTTGTTCTGTATTATTCAAATACAATTAAGAATTGCAAAGAGAACTCAGAATAGAGGAAATGTTTGATCCCGATGATTTTAGAATGAAACTGAGATTTAAACGCTAGATATAAAAGATTGAGCGTACTACAAACAAGCGCTTTCTACTGGAATCTAATGTACACAGTTGCAACAAATGTTCAACATTCAAATATTTGCAACTCGCACTGCTCACACTCGCATGATACAAATTATATAAAATACAATAATTACTTCATCTCCATACAGCACAGATATATAATGTAAAAATATTTTTTCAAAAAAATATCAAAATGTATATATTTTATTATTACTTATTGTTAATATTAAATTATCAAAAATATTATGTAAGAGTAAAAATAACTTGACAAAATTCTCTAGCCTATGATATACATAAGTGGATATTTGGTATATTTAACAAATCATGAATGTATTGGAAAACTTTCAGGAATATCCACTTCATATCCGTGCTGTGTGGGTTCCTATTTATTTTTCCATAATCTTGATTAGACGTTACTTTCAATCACCTAATTCGTATACAATAAAATAGATAGTGGGCGCTATATGTTATTACTGAATATTGACAAGGCGGTTTCGGGTGAATGACAGTATTTTGCCAATCATGTAAAGGAAGTTACTTAGTAACTTCGTGCATTGCTTGCGCCAGATATTCTACGTTCTTCGACGTTACGCCAGCCATGGAGATACGGCCATCCTTGGTTAGGTAAATGCTGAAGTCTTTTGTAAGTCTTTCCACCTGATAAAAAGTCAACAATAATCAAGAGAAATTTGATAATTGAGCATAATTATTTTTCATTGTCTTATTTAAAAATGTAAAAATCACTATCTAAGTATATTTAAATATCAATATAGAAAAAACAGTCACCTCGTTTGGCTTTAGACCAGTGTAACAGAACATTCCAATTTGATTCGTGATATGAGACCAATCACGGGTGCTGCCGTTCTTCTTCAGATTGTCGCGCAGCTTTGTGCGAACTGAAATAATGCGATCGGCCATACCCTTCACATCGCGTAACCACTCCTTTCGCAGTTCAGGATCGCTGAGGATCTCATTAACTAGACGGGCTCCGTTAATCGGTGGGTTTGAGTACATCGGCCTAATCAGAATCTTCAATTGTGATAGAGTGCGTGCAGCCTCGTCTTTACTAGAGGTCACTAGACTGAACGTTCCAATGCGTTCACCTGAAGAAATAAAAGAGAGAAATTAATAGATACATTAATGCTTTTCACTTATATACAGAAGTTTTACTTATACACATGAACATAGTATTTTTATTTGTACGCACCATAAAGACCCATATTCTTTGCAAAGGATTGAGCTAAGGCAATTTTGTGGCCTTCCTTAATGAAGTGTCTGACTGCGTGAGCGTCTCTCGTAAGATCTCCTATAGAAAAATGGATAGTAAAAAAACATGTTAGATCAAGTATTAAAATTGTAAAACTTGTTAGATTATAAGGCTAACATTATAGGTATATTACATTTATTATAATTAATAAACGTTAATAAAAAAATAACAGATTATATTTAGAAATACCTGAGGCAAAGCCTTGATATGCCATATCAAAGAATGGAAACAGATTTTTCTTCTTAATCAGAACAGACAATTCTGCCCATTGTTCCGGTTTGGGGTCAACACCGGTGGGATTGTGAGCACATGCATGTAGAAGGATAATTGATCTCTCAGGAATGTTCTATTCACAGATAACGTCATTAGTGTGATAAATATTAATTCCTTAAAAATTATAATGTTAATCCACGTGATGCAGTATTGATTTTATGAGCATTGTCTTGTAAATTTTTATGCCCACAAGTGTAATTATTATTTATGCCTGTTAAAAATCATATTATTAATATTTAGAAAACACTTTTGTATTAGTACACAAATTAATTGTAATTTTTAATAATACGATGCAAAATTCTGTGACTAATGTTTGGATATTTTTCGCCAATACGTGCACGAACGTTTAAAGTAGTTATCTTTGTTAAAAATTTTGTACTAACGGATATGTCTTCCACTAATCCTTTAAAATCTAGACCACATGTTTTTGGATCGTAATAGCGATAGGACTTGACTGTAAGCCCAGCAAGTTTAAACAGAGGAATGTGATTTCCCCACGTAGGAGTTGGTAGATAAATGTCCTTATTTCCAGGAAAATGATGAGACAGGAATTGTGCTCCAACAAACAGAGAACCAGTACCAGAAATGCCTTGGACCGTTGCATTCTGAAAGGAAAAATCTTTGTTAAGAGAAAGAGCTTTTATACACATTATTCTTATCGAAATACTCACCAATCCATTCGCGACAACTTCATTTCCATCCCCGAGAGCCAGATTAATACTTTGATGACAAAACTCGAGATTGCCAGCGATTGTGGAGTATTCCTTATCCATTTCTTTCATTCGTATTTTCTCTTCTGCCTGTTGTGAAATAATTCAAAATACCTTATATAGTATATTATGTAACACATTCTTCTCTTCGATTGATCGATCTTATTTACTAACCTTACGAACACTCGGAAGAACATATGGTTTGCCATTGTCATCCCTATAAGCACCAGCACCCAAATTGATTTTTTTCGAATTCTGGTCTTTCTTGTAAGCTTCGGTGACCCCCAGAATGGCATCCGGTGGTCCCATTTCAACATGAGACCACCATGAGCTGTCAAGAATTTTTTTTTAAATAAATTACAGTTATCTTTGATTTCTTATCAGAAAGATAAAATGTTATCTTTCAAAAACAGACTGTTAATCAACAACAGGTGTGGCTAATTAAGCACAAATGAAATTTATTACTACTGCAATAAAAATTCGATAGCGATAAAAGTCCAAAAATGTAATCTTACCAAAGATAATTAATGTTTAAATACCAGAAATGTATTCTTCACGTTCTGATTTTTATTCTTTCTTTATTGTACACATATAAAATGAAGCAGATATATTTGCAGACTTTTGCGATTAATTAGGTGCCAATTAATTTAATTATTGTATCCTCTGTGCTGGGATTTTCGACACCCGTTTCTATATAACTTGGCGACTGTACTCTCGCAGAGCCTTGATTAAAACAATTAGGACTACAAGGGGTCTATCCAGACCAACTTGCACAGGTGCGCAAGCATACGCATACAAAAATTGATCGGTCCATTTCCTTGCACGTGCATTTACGGCCCAATCAGATTCCTTACGCATATGTTGGTGCGTTACGCAAGCTTGTCCGGCTAAGACCCTTAATGATCGAAATTCCGATCTCTCGACGGAGATAACGACGGCATCGCGTTTCAATTGAGGAGGAGAGCGAAGTGCAGCAGCTGGGCAACTTCGCCAAGGTCGAAAGGTCATTCGCGCGCTTCAAACGGACGGACGTCTCACCTAGATAATCTCGCGGCCATCGATAGCGGATTGCTCTTGAAGAAATTTGCGGTTGTCACGAGCAGCCTCGTAGCGTGTGCCATTTGGAGTACGATCCTTCGCGTTTCTCTCGCCTCCTGAGCGTCGAGCCTAACCTCGGTTGAAATTGGACTCCCGACTCGACTGGACCGTTGCCGACACACACTGCCGACTCGGGCTGACTGGAAATGGTCCTATGATCCGCGAGACTCTGACGACGACCGGCGCCGGTCACATGATCGACGCGTTCTACGGTCTGCGGTAGAATCGCGCGGAACACGGTGAGGTTATCGCATCCGCGTTATCAACGATTACGTCCAAGTGGAGGTCTCGTTTTCTCTACAATTACCCCCTCGCGTGTATAAACGCGCCGTTTACAGTCGCGTCAGTCGCGTGACGTTGCGATGTGACCGGGCGATCGAGCTTAGATAACGAGGACTCGGTGTTGTTCCGACATTCAAATTCGTGGATTCGCGTTTGCCGAGTTTCTCTGTCGCAACGCGAAAGACTCGTGTAATTGAACTTTTCTGAAAGCCTCAATCTCGTCGCGTTGAAATATTTCCTTTTCAATTTTCAGAAACGGCGGGTTTCTCGCGTAAAGGCATTTTCCTAACCTGGTCTAACCTAAAAGTACTTGAGTGGTAAACATCAGAGAGTTGACTGAACAACTTTTAAAACTGGAAGTGCTTGAAATGATTGAATGATTAGAAGGGAGAACGACCGAGTGTGCGTCTGTACGTGATGGCGGGGAAGATAATAGAGCCGACCGACAAGAAGTTGCTTTACAACACCGTGCTGTCGCAGACGTTTTCGCCCGATGGAAATCACCTTCTGGCCGGCAATCTCTACGGGGACGTTTCAGTATTCGAGTAAGGAAATGTTTCAGCGAGAAATTTGGTCGGTACTTTCCGGACAGATCTCGTAAACTACCGATTCTTCAGGTCAATTGCTCACTTTCTAATTGCTGAATTTTCAAACAGCCTGTCGAGGGTCTTGGGACCCAACAAGGTGGAGGAGAATGAGTTACAAGGACCTAATTACCGCTTCGCCGCGCATCCCGATCAGGAGGTCGCGTGCATGCTCTCCGTGGAGAATTTCCTTCTGACGGGAACGCGCGGTGAGATATCAGGATGGGACTGGAAGATGATTACGTCGAATAAGGCTCCCAAGAGTAAAGTTTGCTGGAATGTACAAATTCCTGCTAATAAGTGAGTGAGAGTGAGAGGATATAATTTAAGTAGAATGTATTGATATGTTGAAAATTATTTAATTGGAATTGTAAAGTTTACACATATGTATCTGCATATTTAGGACATAGTATAGAGCGTGTATGTATCTCTTTTCAGAGACAGTTATGATAAGCCAGACATCAATTACATGGTATATTCAAAAGTGAATAATTTATTGTACGTTGGCTGCGGTGATAATAACATTTACGTCATAAATATAGAAGACAGAAAGATTCTGAGAAGCATGCAGGGCCACACCGATTACATACACTGCCTCGCCATAATGTAATTGCCTGACAGATATATTGCACAAAAGTACATAGCACGCCGGCTATTTTCAGAATTTACATTTTTGTAAATTTCAGGGACAATCAGCTTGCGTCCTGTAGCGAGGATGGTTCTGTGAGATTGTGGGATTTGCGCAAGAAAGAGAATACTAATATATTAACGCCCCATTTAGTGGACAAAGTTGCTCGACCAAGATTTGGAAAGTGGATTGGCGCTGTTGATTTCACCGAAGACTGGTTGGTAAGTGACAATAACACATTTATTTGTAATTTAAAGAGAAGAGGGAGAAGCGCGAAAATAAAACAGGGATAGAGAATTGCACCTAAATTAATATTTTCTTGACTGCACACTGATGATTCCTGTATTACAGCTGTGTGGCGGCGGGCCTAGTTTATCATTGTGGCATATGCGAACGATGGAGGTAGCGACAATTTTCGATCTGGCCGATCAGGGAATCCACGTAGCAGAGATCTACGAGGAACGCGTGATTGCTGGCGGCGCGACCGATCATGTTCATCACATGACGTATCAAGGAGAAGTTCTGGCCAAAGTTCCCACTTCGAATCTCACCGTCTACAGTGTGGTACACCAGGAAACGCCACACAAGGTACTCAGCGTAGCCGGTTCCTCTAACTGCATCGACATCAGTACAAACTTTAATTACCGCGAAATGACGCTCAAATTTGCATAATTATTTAAACACTGCGTGTTATTACAAAGTGGAAATTTAATTTTCTAACAAGGATTTTGATCCTTTTTCAAATTTGGATGGATGAAATGGACATAATTAATTTGCCACATTTCCAATATTTTAAATAAATATATTAATTAATTAAGTATACAATTGTATTATATATATACGATACGATTCTTCTTTTGTACAAATATACAAGCGATATTTGCGTGATCAGATACGAAGAGAGATACGCATGTATTAGTCTTTATAATTACACTTTTAACACTGCTTTTTTTTCTTCTGCTGAAATAAAAATGAACAAAATTAAAGAATTAAAAATTATAATGAAAAGTAACGAAGAATCATTAATACAAATCATACATAACGTATCCATTCTACGCTTACACAATTACATGACAAATATGAAATAGGAGCAGCGTAAAAGTGGTTAAGACAGTCAATGTTCATATATATTCTTTTTTTCATCTTTCATCTATAAATTAAAAAATTACAATTAACATTTCTTTAATATATAAATACTGATTTTGTGGTATCACATTTGTGAAAGAACCTTTTTACTTCCAATACAATTGTTATTCCAAAAATGGGACCAAAGTTCTTTGTATCGCAATTACGTTAATTAATTCGAATCTACTCGAGTAATTTGGCAGTATTCTAGGTAATATCGCTTCTAGAGTGCGACATGACTTCTTCACAAAAACTTTCATAAACGAGAGAGATTATCCTGTAAACGAGTATCCCTCCGATTGGAAAGAGTCAGAGGAAGCCGTGACCGGCAATGACCGCGGGGATAAATCCCTCCCTGCCATCCCTGGAGCGCACCCAGAACCAATCGTTCGTGTGATCGCTCAACAGGGCAACCACATCGCCTTTCGAAACTGTCAGGGCATTTGCGGCACGCGCCTCGTAGTCATTTCGGATCACCAGAAGCGTATGTCGTGAGCCTTTGGTGCGTGCGTTCGCCGCTGCCCTCAGGTACAATCGATCGACACTGCGTTCGCCGCATGCCGACACCGCGTCTCTTGGTCCCCGTCTCATTCTGCTGCTGCGCCCCCGACTCGCCCCGCACTCGGACCTGGTGTCACGCAGCTTCTCCATGTCCGTCATGTTTCCTGAAGAAAACGAAAGAACCAATTAGAAAAATTGGAAATGTGAAGGTGAAAGTTTTTAAGGAAACATGTACTTCACGTCTAGTTGATAGAAAATCCTGAACAAAATTAAACAAAGAATACGCGCAAATTAAAATCCAAATTTTGCTCACCTAATGGCCGGGGAAAAACATCAGTGGAGTCTTCCCAGCATGGTCCTCGCGTAGATTGCGGCAAGATGCCCAAGGGCAAACAAGCGGCGTAGCCGACGTACCCCTCTTGTCCGTGAGGCGTTTGCACGTATAACCAGGTTTGGTTCTTGAAGACGGCGTTCACGACTGTGCCCAGAGGAAGAGCCATCTCGTCTTGTACGCCGCCTTGAGTTTGATATAATACCGATGGAAAAGACAGGACAACTGGAATGTTTGCTGGCCTCTCTATGGACGCCTAAGATTACAATTGGAAATTTTATATCTCTTACAAAATGTTCTAAAAGCGTAAAACCAAAGAGACACTCTCTGGAGTTATTATTTTATTATTTTATTAATATATGTGTAGTATGAAAAACTTCATATCGTTGATATAACGCTTAAAAATTAGAAGCGATATATCGATTAGTAAATCTTTATAAAATATTTTATTACAATAGCAAAATTTGATAATGAGATAAGATAGAAAATAAATAAGAGATGTGAAGCACCTTGGTCAGAAACGCATCGAGATCAGCGATCTCATAGCCGAATCTACTTGGCAATCTCGGTTTGTGCGAACGTTTGGTCCGCCTATGCCGATGCTTTTCTCGTCCATTTGGTGTCGACGTTGATTCGCGAGACACTAGGGAAGGCTCGGATATGGCTCTCTTCACTTTCTCCTTTTCTTTCGTATCTTTGAGACCGATAAATTCTTTGTCAAAGTGCTTCTCCTGAGGACTATCCGACTGCTTCTCACCGAATGTCTCTTTACCAGTAGTCTTTGAAAAGAACATTTGAAAGCAATGAAACATACTCGAAAATAATAAACTTAAAATAATAGAAGAGTTTATTTGTGAGAGAAAAGTTTATATTCCAGATTGGGGAAAGGATTACCTTTTCGATTCTTTCGATCTTCTGGAGCCTGTGCAAAATCTTTTTCTCGCGCTTCTCGACGCTCTCCTTGTTCTCGATATTTTCCTTGCTAGCAGCGTCTTTCTCCTTGACACTTTTAATACTTCTTTTCGAAGATCTCTTGCTGCTTCGCGAAAAAGTATCTCGATCATTGTTTGTACCTGTTAAGAGAAATATTTGCACAACTTTATTAGCATATACGTATAAGCTCAGTGAGAAATGATTCGTCGATCGATGTCGAAACGATGTCAAATCGACTGCAATTGACGGTGTCGATGTCGATTCGGTATCGTTTCGACATCGATCGACGAATCATTTCTCGCTGAGAAGATAACACATGATATTCTTGCACTTTTATGTTTAAAAGACTTGATATTAAATGTTTAAACGACTTTCTTATTGATATGGTCCCCGATTGGAAAATGTTTCAAATATTGTGTAATCATTGCATCATCGAAAAGGAAGAAATTTCACAATCATTGCATTAAGGTGATTCGCCAAAACGCAGCGGCTTTGTAAGAATAAAATTTCTAAATGGTATTTATCAAAAAATTGATAATCGCAATTTAGGGGATAAATAATGCACAATTATTTCGACATTTAGAAGCAAAATTGCCCAGCAACACAGTTACCAGTATAATAAATGGGGGCTGTCGATATCATTGTACTGTCCGAAGATAAATATGAAGAATAACGAATATTAAAAAAATATATATTGTTCACCTCCGCTGCCATTAATGGTCGAATAGCTGCTGGAACCCAAGTTAGATTGTTGTTGGCCGCGCAAGACCCAAGTAAGCGAGATTCTGGGGCGTAACAGGGCGCTCGATCGTTGCCCCATGCTCGTCGTCGACGCGACGTACGTTGGGGAAGGTGTCGGCGCTCTCGAGAGTGACGGCGATCGCGAGTCACCCGTCACGACCTGCAACGGGCAGTCCGCCACCAGGTCCACCGTCTGCATCGAACGGCCATGCTCCTGGAAAATATTATACATTCCCCGTCAGATCAAAATTTAATAACGGAAACCCCATCACGACATATTAACGCTCATTACAAAGTTACAAATCGTTTTTTTATTAATTAAAATTAAAACGCAACATACGGCCAATGAAGATTATCGATTCAAGTGCGTTCTCTTTTATTTGAGTTTGTTTCTAGCCGTATTGATCTTCTAAAGAAGACAGGTGCCATAGAATTTCTTTTCCTAGTCATTTTAAACGTTCGATGTGGTCTCTTTCAATATTTTCCGATTAAGTAATTATTAATCAGAAAGTTCTTCAATGTCGCCAGCGGTAATTAACAACGTCAGTGTTTCCTTGACCATACCTGACATTTTTAATAATACAGAAAATTTGTTGCAAAAAAACCCTGGCTGAGGTAATATTTTTTACAATAAATTTTCTGTATTATCAAAAACGCCAGGTATGGTCAAGGAAACACTGACGTTGCGAATAATTATTACTCGTGGGACGCGTAATGCCATGTAATGTCGCGTGATATTTCTCTATTGATACCGCGTCGCATCCCTGCATTTCTGGAGCACAACTAGCCGCTCGGAACGAAGCAAGCAGGAAGCTGTGATACGTCCCCTTTATATTATATTTGTAAGATCCTTTAAGAAAGACGTTCTTACGGAATAAATGCTTTCCTTATGCAATTTATTTACTTATCAAATTAATAAAATTCGTATGGCTCAAATGTGATAAACACAAGTGTGAAAGGAATAAAGGACTAACAGCCGTGACAGGGTGTTAGTGTCTAAATATTTTATTCTAAATTCATTGCGAAAAAATATCCCCTCAGTCAGGGTTTGAACTTGAACATGGACGTATTTACTTATATTTTTTTACTGGATTTCTAGATTTGTTTAAAAAACGCTGCATAGTTTAACGAGTAAATTAAAGATACAGTACAGAATATTTCAATATGCGGAATAATTCAAGTCCAAAATAACACGACAGAGGGAATATTCGGGTATTATACATTAATATTTAAAGAAAAAGAAAATTTAAATTGCATAATATCAAAAAAGGAGATAAAAACATATTCGACCATCGAGTCAGATTTCGGCGAGCCGGAAGGGGGTCCGGATAATTTGTACTTGGATTCTCATCCCTCCCGCCGTTAGTGGAGAAGCCGTCTCTTCCCGTTCACGCAGAAAGTGGATTATTAATGCGTCTCATGGGCGTTCAATTAACCCGCGCGGCGAGTCGCCGGGATGAATTATTTGGCGGGGTTCGCGCGGGGTCCCGGCTCGTGCTTTACCGCACCATTGGAAATTTACGCCTCTCTCTCTCTTGCGCGCGAATAAATGACCGCGGCAATATCTAAGCGTACCTTAATTTTAAGCTGATACTAATTTTTATTATACCATATACATATGTATAATGCACAGCTCACGTGGAGTTTTTTAATTGTATGTAGGCGCGTTGCATGCGTTTTAATTTAGAAGAGCATTCGCCCGGCAAGCGGGAGGTCTCAGACTCGAATCCTGGTCCTAGACCTAGCCCGTTATTTTTCTCGCCAAAATGAATAAGAGGCGCGAAGATACACCCCTATTTATTACTACGGAGTTAAGAATTACAGCTAAACAATCAGGCTGATTTAAAGGGTACATCGGTTCATTGGCTAAACATTGGCTATAAGAAAATTAAAAACTTATAGAAAGTCGAGAAGAGAAGTCACCATCAGCATTGACTAATGCACTGTACTGTTAGGGATATCAATATGTATATTCCCAACAAGGAATTATAAGTACTTCTCTCCTCGACTTTCTATAAGTTTCTAATTTGCTTATACATAGAGAAAAGAGAAAGAAAAAGTTGAGATATAATCGCTTAACATCTTCATGATACTTTCATCGCGAGTATGAGTAAACAATTCTGTATCATCGGTACCTTGAAGATTCTATCGTTGACCGACGAGGCTGGGGCAGCGGGATCTTCCCTTGAGATAGCTACAGCCTCCGTTTCCTCCAATTGACGGTCGATCTCGCTGCTCCAGGAATGTCGCCTCTTCAGATCTCCTAAAATAAAGAAACACAAGATTTAGATTTTAAAATTAATTTAAAAAAATAGATAGTAAGAGTAAAAATGTTAAGAATTGAATGAAGTAGGAAACGTAAACTTTTGTATGAACAATATCAACATGTGAATTTTTTAAGTATTTTTTCACTAGTTAGTTTTTGAGAACATTGTATGCAAGGAAACTTTTCGAACTTAATTACACTTTCATTTTTACAACGGCATACACACAATTATGTACACTTATCCCTCGATTTACGCAGTTTGTACAGAAAACTTTTATACAGAAAACAAAATTTAAATTATATAGGAACGTCGCCCTTTTTAGCATAGTAACAACCTTCATGGTAACTGATATTGATCGACCACTTCGACATTTTTGTATCAGAATTTTCCTCTTAAAATTTTCTAAAGAATCTGTGATTAAAAGGATATCCGGTGGTTGTAGTACACCCTGTATATCACGGGCTTTTCTCTTACATATTTTTTGTATTAGCAGATTTATTCATGCGATTCTTAACCGCACAGAAGGCCATATGGAACGAATACTCCGCATAAGTTGAGGGACGAGTGTACGAATATATAAGGGGATCGAAAGAGTTAAAAAATTATCTATATACAATTTTGTTTATTTCTTATTTAAAAAATTTGTTTATTTGATTTAAAAAAAAACGTTTTACGTAAAAGTTAAGATACCTCATTACTTGCCTTTTCCATAAACTTAGATAAAATACGCCGTAATAATAGGAATGCAAAGTATCGCAGAAATTTGATGGATCGATTTTCGATCGACCAACAATAATTTCTATGTATTGTGATTTGCGTGCCTCGACTTGGCGTTCCTCTCAAAGCCGAGGATCTCGAGAAAACATTTCGGGGCCTTACACGCACGGGGATAATGGACGAGAGAATGAGCTCGCTGCTTAAACACAGTATTCGAGTCCCGTGACTTATGGGATTCGATCGGACGTGGCGTACCGTAGGGCCCGTAGGGGGGACCCCAACCTACGAATTTGCTCGTTTACTCGCATCGGCGGAATGCCACGGCGATGCGATGGAAGACCCGTTCCTTCATGGGAAACGAGCGGGCAATCGCGGACGCCGCGCGCCAAGATTTATCGATCTCGCGCGATCCCAAAGTCGATTACGTCAGTTGGATCCACGATCGAGCGAGAATATGACGAGTAAGAATCCGCGGGCAGGAATACCGCGATACTCCGAAGCTGTCTGGGATTACAGCATTGCGTTACAGCGTGAAATCAAAGCACGTTGTTAAATTAATGTCTGTGATTTAATAATATTGAGTCATGTAACATTTATACTTTCTAATATTTCAGATCGATATCAAATTAATGTAAAATTAATAAATTAACGCAGGTACGACACGTGTTTCGGCCGCGATGCACTTGTGCACTTCCGGACGATGGTGTCGGACCCGATTTGCACGCACGTGATCGACAAGCACGTGTGCTGCTAAAAGGTTGTCAGTGACACGCGCGTAACTTTTAATGCAGGGACAAACGTCGCAAAGTGCTTTACGGAAGGGTATAACTGCTTTTTCTAACAACTTACTATGCGTTCTTTGCGCGAAAATTAATTCTCCAATAAGATTTCATTCGTAACATTATTTTAGAAGTGAAACTCTGACAATTAAAAAATTAGGAAGATTACAACAATAATCTGCCAATTTCTGGCATCAACGTCAAGTCTTTCTGAAGTAAACGCACTTAGAGGATCAATTCTCTAGAGAGATATGCATGATGTGTTTACCCAGCTTCTCTCAATCTCACGAGACTGCCAATAGATCACGCAAGATCAGCGAGGACTTATTTCGCGATCCGTAATGAACTTTCTCGTAAACGTGACGTTCAATCCGATCCACGATAAATCCTCGTTATCCCCGAGCCCGTCGCTATCTGCCGAGCTCTTATCGAGTTTCTTCGACGCGGTCGAGAGACACGAGAGCGACTCTCCGTGTCTACCGTGAACGAATGTCGTTTGCGGCAGATGACGTCTGTGTATCAGTCGGCGAGAGAAAAAAGCCGCCGGGCGAGAGGGGAACGAGAGTTAGATGCGCCGTGCGGCCGCTTCCGCTTCTTTGGCTCGGCGATGATCGCGGAAATTCATTAACATTTAGCCACTAATCACCGCGCGATTAACCACGTTATCGTCCACATCACTTGGCATGTCGCCATCTGACGTTATCGCTGCCATTGGCCTCGATACCTACGACGAAAATATCAAGCGATTACATTTTAACATTTTTATTTCTATGCAGATGTGTACGTATATTTTTTTATCCTTGTTGTGCCTTTACATTTTATCAGGACAGCGTGGAAATCGTGAGGGATTCGCAAAACTCATTAAATTCACCGAACTCATTAAGATCAATGTTCACATCACGTCGGAAATCTTGCGACGTCATCAACAGCTTTTAATAATTAATTGTTACATATTTCATCTATTAGATATTTAGCGAGTCAACATCTCATTGATATTTTATGCTTGCTCTTCACCTACAGTTAATTCACGCACGTAATTAGATGATTCGATGCAACACACTGTAACTTGGAGATTTCAATATCTCGATCGATTCTCATATCACTGTTTAGGTCAACACTCAAATGTCTCCTTCAGAAAGTTGCTTTTCAATCACGATTTTGCACTCGCACTGACTAGAAATCGCCCTCTTCGAAAGGAGAAGGTGCTAACCGCGGGAAGACAACAACTGGGAAAATAATTGAAAGGAAGCAAAAAAACGATCGATTTTTTCCGCACTTTTCAAGTTCCGGACACTGACGGCGAGATTGCAGGTGTGCTTACAGGTTCACCCACAGGTGCAGCTCTGACTAGACTAAACTCGTGCTCGTTGCGGCGCGCCGAGTAGTACTCTAGGAGAGGAAAGAGATCCGGGGAAAGAAAGCGGGATGAAGAGAGAGAGAGAGAAGGTAAGAGCCGATGCTTCGATTGGTCCATGCTTCCCGCGAAAACGGCCCGTCCAATCGCCATGACCGCGTAATTGTCGGCTATCAGGCCTCGCAAAAACGACCCCGACTTGGGCCTCGAGTCCCACGAAGCCGCCCCCTCGCCCGACGTTCGTCCGATGAACACGCACTTCCCTCGGAACATCTCCCTCTCGGCTCGCTCGAGTGGAAATACCGTTAAATATCGTCACTAAAAAGTAGATCAACGGAATTGGAATCTCCGTCGGAATCGTAGACCTGCCGCCATAAATCGGCTCATTACCGAGCGACTCTGTCTCTGACAGATGGCACACAACTATAAGAGATCTTGCTACAAATGTAACTGTGAATGTTGCTGAATTTCAGATCAAAAGCGTAAGAAAACTTAACTGAAAAGCAATTAACATATTATAATATGACGCACGTATGATTGACACGTCAATTTATTACACAAATTTTAATTATATACAAAAACATGGAGCGATTACGAAGGATATGATAAATACATCACGTCCTTCCTGATCACACCATGTTTAAGATTTCATAAACTTCTCGGAAGAAACCTAGTGTAAGTCGAATTTGTTTTATTTCGTTAACAAAGATTATGCACTTATTATTATAATTGTTGTGATTATATTCGATCACTAATCTCAATCTGATAAACTGAATAAGATATAAATACCATTGCTATTCAACAAGCTTTAGCCTCTCTTACTTCTGCTTGCGGAGAACAAGATACACTTCCACTTGGTTACATTCTTCGAAATTACAACATTTCGCTTATCCCGGTATAATTTATAATTTCACGATTTTTGCGAGATTCGCGCCCTGACGTCTCTCGTCATGCCCGAACGAATGAATAACTCTTTCGCGCGCGCGAGAGAGAAGAGGGAGGATAGGCGGTTCGTAAGTGGCGGGTCGATGAGACGCGGCGGGGTGAGGAACCGAGGCGAAGGAGGGCCTAGCGACCTCTGACCCCCTTGGGAACCGTCAAGAGCCTGAGGGCCAGCACGAGGCCGGGAAAGGGACTCGAGAATCCGACCGGGACCCACCCGGTCCAAAATACTTGCACGCCGGTTACATCGCCGCCGGCGTAACCACCGGCCGGGCCCGGCGGGCCCCGATCGGCGAATTAATTCGTCGCGAGAAACAATCGGGTTCCAGAGAGCCGGCGTGTGGTGCTAACCAAATCGTCTTAATCAAATTGACATAGTGAAAAGGAAAGTAATATTGTACAAACGGCAGGAAGTAACGCGAGAGAAGAGTCAATATAGAGACGAGTCGTATTTCTCAAAATTTATTTTAAAAATATGCAAAAACCAGATGTATCCAATGTATTCTTCTACATCTTTGTACACAAAGTGTTGGAGACAAAGGATCTAAAACTTGGAAAACATGTAACACGTGGCCAAAAGAAGTAAAAATGCCCGAAAAAGGTGTCAAGTCGAGAAATAAACTATATCGAACGCAGGTAACTTTACTTGCATTCATATTTCTTTTCAGATAAATCGATTCCTTTAGGCCCGGTTGTGAAACCGGACCTCAGTCAATGTATAAATAAAACTGTAAAAAAGTAATAAATACCTAAAGTTTTAGATCCTATATTTTGTCACACGTGTTTTCTATTAATCTAATTTATCTTAACCATTCATTAACGGAAAAGGATAAGCACGATGACATTCCCTATATTTAACGCTAAAGCGGATATTTCTTTTTCAACAAAACGAGTCGTTTCGATCAGCCTAAAATGGAAACTTTGTTCGGCTGAAGTCCCCAGCGGAAGTCTCATCAAGTTTTTCCGACCGATACGAGTATAAAACGGACACCGAGTCTCACGAGTAGCTACGGGTCTCGGCTCTCATCCTGGCTGGCGCGTACATATTTTCACCTTGATCCTGGGCGAGAGTAAGGATTTAAGAGGGACGAGAAGCGAGCGAGGGGCAGAAAGCGCGTGAGCGTGTAATGGTGATTGAATGCGGCTAATGGCCATCCCGTACGGGACTTTCCATACAGCCCCGCCAAGATATACGTTATGACCGCGGCATAACATTTACCGAGTGGTAAACAGCCACGCATAAACTTCAGCCCAAGTCCTCTTTCAAGAGGGAGGAGAGAGAGAGAGAGAGTTAGGGAAAGAGAGCGTGTTCATCGCCGACCTGCTTCTCCGTCACTTCGCGAACGCACTTCGAGGAACTCGAACGATAGCTGCGTCTTCGCGCTAACCGATAACGACCTTACGGGAGAAAAGACAGAGATATTCTCGAAAAAGGGGCTTCTCAAGAAACGTCCAGCTTTGTAGCATTAAAAATTTGGGGAAGAAATCTCGCGTCAAGTTTCACGCGCTTAAACTTTCAGCTTTAATGTACGAATTTACATGGCGTATTTTTACATCCGTGTTGAGATGGTAGGCGGATTCATGAGACGGTCCTTTCAATCGAGCTGCCTTCGGAGAAGAAGACGCGCAGCGTCTTTTAATGGCGAGCTGTCGTTGATTAACAACGCCTTGGCGATTTGTCTCCGAGGTATCACCGAGCTCGTACGAATGTGCTAGTCTTTGTATGAACGCTCTCTAAAAATCCATCGGTGGATCGTCTTTAGATTTTTGGAGAGCGACTTTGTATATCTTCCTGGATAAACGTAACTGTGCTTCTTTCAACCGCGAGTGTACCTTTCCCCGTGATTCCGAGAGCATGCTCGAGCGACAGCAACGCGTTAAAGAGTCCGGAACGCAACGATACGTGTATACACATACACATACATGGCGAAAGAAGAATCGAGGGACATGAAAGATCGAAAAGAAGAAGAAGGCGGGGGCAAGACTGACCCATGACCCAAGAGTTCTGACGCGAGTCTGATTCCTGAAATGTTCGCGCGCACCCTGTAATCACGGCTGAAGGTCCGGTCGGACCTCTTTGCTGCCCATTCCCTCTCTTTCTCTCTGTCTCCCCTTCTTTTCCCTCCTTCCTCGGATCTTCTCTCCCCCCCCGTCTTCTCCGCGGACCCGCAGTGAATATCTATAATTTAAATCTCGCTCGGGCATAAGTGGCAGGAAATCATTGTAATTAATATGGCGTACATGCACGTGCGCTCGTGTAAGTGCACGGGGATATGCGCGGCTCGCGCCGAACCGTCAGGGAGATTCGACTCTTTAATTCCCCGAAGAATGCACGAAAGTTTGCGCGGTGCCATTTAAATGTGTTTACAGTATCATCGAGCGTCAAGTGAAAATTTCTAAATAATGTAGTACTTAAAAATGATTTAAGAATATATCGTGATAATTAATGATAATAACTATATAAAGTAACAACGTAATAATATAATCTTAACACAGTATAGCTAATTATAAGTAATTATGTACGTAGTATACTGTTAAGAAACATTGTAACGTGTAGAATCCCCCTGTCTGCCTACAATCTGTAATTTTATCAGACTTTAAGCTAGAATTTTATTTAGAATTTTATATGTTGTGTGTGTTGATTTAGAGGAAAGCCTTCTATTATGAGATAGTAGCTTTTCAACGTCCACATGTGTTCACAAATTTTGCTTCGCAACGATTACACGATTGTCTAACAATCAACTTTCCACCAAACGGATTTCACTCCAAGGGCAATAAATTCATGGTGAAATCAACGGATGGTGCTTGTAAATATTTTTCATGCGTACACCGTGCATATAATCGGAAATAGAACTCTGTAATGAATCCCAGCAAGAACAGTAGATCGTCTGTAATAGAGTTGATATAAGACCAACGCATGTATAACTTATATAGCTTCCTGGTATGCTTAATTGATTGTACGATTACTATCGGATATGAAATGTATATATTTTCTTTCATCTTCTCTCCAATCCCCCAAAGCCGGAAATATAACGATTGCACACGGCGACGATATATGTCGATTTATGCCAGCGAATAACGGTTGATAAATTATTCATGAATTTATGACGGTCACAATGTTACCATTGCTTTCGTTAATACCTCAAACTCGCGTTGCCGGATTACGGCATTATTATTGTAAAAGAAAAAGAAAACTGGGAATGCCGACGACCGACCGGGCGACGTAATGATCGCGCCGTGAATTTATGATAACCGAGATAAAGCCAAGATAAGTCACACTGTCACACAGCCGTTATAGACAGGCTTATCATGATTACTGCTGAGAGACGTATATAGTACATCAAGCAGGATTTTCCGCACGATTAGGCGTTCTATGTGCAGCTCGATGGTACGGCCGTCCATTTAGATGGACGAGCTGTCATTTAAAATGCCAATGATGTCAAATTATTGCGCATTATAATTATGATCTTATCTCTCTTTCTCTCTTTCATGATTTGTATTCGATTATTTGTATCTATAGCAAGCAACAACGGATTAACAAATTTTTTAAGACTTCATTAGATCATATTGCTTGCATATCTTAATTATAATGTTAATATTTGTTTGTTATATTTTCTCTTTCTTCAAGTTTCTAATTTATATCAGCTTTTTAAATTATTAATTACTCAGTAACTAGTCTCCTCCTCTTAATCCTCCATCAGAGTCCGGAATGTAATTAGCTTTATACTAGTTCCATATAATCTGTAAGATACGATAGTGTGAGGCAAAAATTATGATTAAGTAGACGATCAAGTAGGCTTAACGGAATCGAAGTGGTTATAATAAATATAACAGATGCACAAATAAACATCACGCATACGTATAGAGGATTAGCCCCATCTAGAACTCAGTATCAGATGTTATCTCTAGATAACGGATTATGCGATTAACGTCGGCGAAAATTGAAGAGAAGCGCGCGTGCTTCTGATAGATGATAAATCACTGTTGACTATTATTATTGCGTTTCAATACCGCGACATTGATTTACTCTCCGGTTGTCGCCTTCGAGGCCATTTTTAATTCTATCTCGGATAGTCAAGAAAACGGGGAAACTTCAATGACTTCTGCGACAGAACACTTACAAAAATATTTGAAATATTAAAAATGAAGATAAAAACTAGAAGGGTTAGCGATAATAAAAGCAAAATATTGCCGCGGTTAATTACTGTCAAATTATTGATAAAAATAACAGTAGTACTATTTGTTCTCGAGTTTATTCTCGAGATGGACAAAGATTCGTCGCTCGGACTAGGTCAAATTGTCAAACTATCTCGTAACAACTGCAGACGTTTAATTTTCAAAAGCTTTATGCTCCACATTGTCAATGAATATCAAATATTTTATAGAACAATTTAGAAAGGAGCCACAATATAAATTTTCACTACGGCAACGTAGATGAACGCTTTATAAGAAATTTAATTTTACGCTCTGTCTTTGCCAGAAACTCATCGTCAAAATTATTCTCGACTCTCTCGTAGATTCGAAATAATGAAAATTCCAAATTAGATTGAAATGCACGGCGGGGAAAACGGAGGATAATTTTCCTCTTTCCTCGAGGTTCTCGCGTACCGTCTGCATTACGAGCGACATAAATCACGAGCATGCACGCGAGTGTGAGTGGGCGGAGAAACCACATGGTACCATCACAACCGCGCGCCATAAATTTGGTACATATTCATTGTGGTTCGCTTCAACGATCTGAACTCGATGTAACCCGCGTGTTCGGTGGCCTCCCCTTCTTCTTCTGCTCTATTAAAATATCTCTTTTTATTTCTTGTATATCCGCGTAATGCACACTACTACTCGGCCCGAATATATATTTAAGATGAATTTTTTTTTAACGATTTGATCTACGCGCGAAAATCCGGCGAAAAGAAAAAGCGACGGGACCAGGTGTAGGCCCAAATTGCGTAGCGGCTGGCCGGCGATATCTCGGATCTCGCAATTACTTTTCAGCCACGAAGCCAATCTGGCAGAAGTGCGATCTCTTGACCGCTTTGGAAGTTTTCGACGCCCTACGCGCCCTTCCCTTGTGGCCTCAAAGTCTCAAGAATCCTACGATCAATTGAACCCTGCCAGAGGGAGGTAATTCGCGAATTTATGTAGTATACGATTGAAAGAATCGTCGGATTTTCTTCACAATTTGCGTTTGCAATATTAATTTGACAGTTATGTACCTAATGTTATTTGTTATATTTATTTATATCATACACGTTTAGTCGATTCAAAAAGAATTTCCCTTGGTTGATTACCACTGGCGCCAAAAAGCTACTCAAATTGATAATCTAAAAATGTATTGTATTATACATTTAGTAATATCTTGCTCAACCATTCGTTCTATTATGACACAAATGACAACTGCAGCAATATCTTACTGAAACTTCACGCTCCACTCGTGTGTTCATACGAGCAGCGGCGTCTCACACTGTTGCGAGATAACGGCGTTTAAGAGATGTCAAGACGGGTGAGGGATCGTTTCGCCAGTCATTGTTTATGTAGCCAATTATTGTGCCATTCGCTCGCCCCGTAGGGGTAGCGTATCGCTTACAACAAATCAATTTGAGGCACATCTCGCCCCGGGCAAGGGGTCTCGCTTAAACATCGCCGTCCCGCTGCGCGGACAATGCTCTTCGCCTCGAAGCGGCGCGAAACGTCCCATAGTGCCCTTTCTTGATGCCGTCTTTTCGCCAGTATTCACAAATGCTTACGCTATCCAGATAGCAGCGACGGATATGTGTAAGGAAGGCGGTGCCAATAATTTAAAAAATATATATAGATGACAAATTAAATTGATTGAAATGTGTGGCGAAAAAAACCCTCCCTAATTTGTCGAGTTTATACGCGGAAAGAATGTTCTCTTAAAAGTTACCCTGAAAATCGTGCGATCGTGGGACAATGTGGCGTTTTGAAAAACTTTATGAGAATTTTCTGAAATTTTATCATACATTTTATTAGTAATTACACTTCGTATACATTTTACTAATAAGATGTACGGTAAAATTTCAAGACTCTCATAAAGATTTTCAAAATGCCATATTGTCCCACGATTACACGATTTTCGGGATATATTTTAAGAGAAAATTCCCTCCGTGTAGATATTTAATGAAGAATAATATTCCTTAATTGAGAAAGTGACACGATTTCACTTCTTCCTAATGTAATTATACATATAACCGTGCTTCAAATAAGTCGCGTCGCGCTTTCTTTAATCAGTCATTACTTTGCTTATTTAGGAGTTGATTAATATAATCGATTGACATAATTTATGTTTGAACAACAGCAATGTGTTAGATCGTCCAAAAATTTTCAACGAGCAGAGAAACGGACAAATGACGATGATCGTAAAGCATTGCTTATCTGTAGGTTGCGCTCGGGACGGTGAATTGAATGCCCGAGAACAACGCGTTAATGAGCACGGCCTAACGATTTTACGGCGTTGTTAAACGCAGGAATACCTATTTATATGGCGCATTTTAACGACCGATGTCGTGTTTCGATATACTTCGGTATTGCCTAGCACCGACATCCCCATCGTTCTATCTCACTTCCAATCGGTCAGTGCGCTCGAGATTAGGAATCTATTAACTGCCGCACCTTCCCATTCTTTTCTCGTGATACCGCAGGATGCTGATAGCTGATTAAATTCTTGAGGAATCTCGTAAAGCACTTCAGTAAGGAAGTTAATTTGGGATGGTAATGTAAAGGGCGATAAGAAAATTTTAATTACTCACGAACGTCGCAAAACTAAGAACATTAATTAAAACTTCCCTTTCCTTTTCTCTCTAAAAGATCGTAAAAATGTTTATGTAACCCTCTTTCCCGTGATTTGATTTGATCTGATTTTATTCTCCTATTATATTTATTTATAATTATTGGTGCTAATAATGATACTAATTGCGTGCTAATTACTTTTTACTAATTAAAGGAAATGTTTTTCTTGAAATTTAATAATTTCTCTAAATGAGACTATCAGCAATAGTTTTTCGACACAACTGCGATCAATCTAATTAACTATTAGAGCACGTCTAATTGACGAGGAGTCGCTAATCACGGATAAAATAATTAATGACGGTCGTGCCGCGAGAATCGATCACTGACCAAGTCCTGAGAATGCACCCTTGTACGAAGTGTATATCGCCGTCGTCCGCGTCACGAGATTCGCGCAACTAATTAGTATGCTAATTAAGCGGCGCCGACGTCTTTAAAAGAGTCGGCGCTATGCTTCCCATTCGGTTCCCCTCGAGGTCAAACCCTTTTCTTCTCTTATCCTTTCTTGTGACGGCAAGTTAGCGGAAAACAGGGGGCCCAAGGAGATCGTTTTTATGTTTCACGAGAAACGACCCGTCAAATGGTTTACCACGGGGTACGTTAAGTCGAAATTTTATACAATTCAGTTTTAAATTGTATGAAACAAAATTTATGTTATAATATATCTCTGTCTTCATGTATCTTTTCCAGAAAATATTGTTTCTGTGTGAAAAAGCATTATAACAATTATATAAAAATCAATTAAAATAAATGTTATTGCTAGAACGAGACAGGAACGCTTAAGAAAAACATTTAAAAATATAATTCTGGGAAACCACAGAAATTTAAAGATTTCCCACGATTATAATCATGCGGTTACGTGTTTTTTTTTTCTAGACGGGATTACGGTTGTTTGTTCGTTCACAAAGACACCGCTGATATATAACATCCCGCGAAGGTGGATCGCGTCATAATTTTCCCAGGGGACAACATCGCCACGATAAAGCCATTAATTGGGACCTTAACTCCCATTTGCGAATTAAGCGTTAGAGTTCCATGAATGTGTTTAACGACATCGATTAAGAGCCACTTCGAGAGAGGGCTTGTTAATTAAGACGCCTTAATAAGATCCTCTTTTCTTTTTACTGTTATCGTACGTCACACTCTCTCATACGAATTGCGCCCGTATATTAACTGTACTTTCGAATTGAATTTCACATTTTAATTCCAAGATTATCGCTGCCTCAGAGTTATTCATCAAAATACTGATGTTAATTGAAAGTATAAATTCCAATTACACAGATTTATGCGCCGTATGTGAGGAGTACAATGCTTTTCGTGTACAAATTGTTAGAAGTTTAATAAATATACCACATATTATACATAACGTATTGAGGAGTTAACTTAAAAATATATTTTACATTATTATTAATTTCATTATAATATTAGAGAGATTGCTCTTGTTTTTGATGAGAGAAATATAAAGAAAGAAGATGAACTGTTTCTTATGTACCTACATAAAATAAACTTCTATTGTATTTTGTATCGTGCATATTTCTGTGTGTTTGTATATAAAGAAACAGATAATTTGCCAGCGGATCTTTTCGAAATAATACTCGTAAGACCGAACAGAGAATTTTTTTTCGGGCAGTTCTCACGACTTTTTATCCCAGCTGAATAAGTGAAGAGGTCTCGTTACGAGAAGTCGTAACCCCCAGTGTGTCGGTGGTGGCTGAGCAATTTCGATGTCGAAAATCTACGCCGCGGCCGCGACGAGAAACAAAAAGGAGTTAATTCGCGGCTTTAAAGCACGAAGGAGGACGTTCCCGTTCCCACGTCTTTTCGTCGGACCGCGACCTCGGCACGCAAACTCGCATCTCTCAGGGATCTCTCGGGAATCCTCCAAGGGATAATCGATACCGCGATCGCTTCCTTGTTTATCTTATCAGTTGTTATTTTATTAGTCAAAGTGCTAATATGTAGCTAAGCGTAACTACTGCTTAACTTTCGCATTCTTGCGTTTTGTGCAACAAGCACAAAGCGAATGATTACTTGTCGGATGTGACCGTTTCCTTATTTAAAACATGAATAAACCAACGGATAAAAGCCTTGCTTTAAAGCAAATACAGCGAACTAAAATATGTTATATGTAGATTTTTTTTTTAAGTGCTTACCGTCTGAAACTTGTCTGCAAAACCTGATGAACATTATCTAGCTTGTGAAAGACTGTTCCTGCAACAAAGAAACAGATTGTAGTTTAAGAAACCCAATTTAAATATCTCTCGTGTGTATATTAATAAAACACTGTAACCTGCAACGAGATTTCTCTTTGCCTTAAAGCGGAATGTTGGTAGAAATGTGGCATTTTTAGATAGAATATGGAACTTAAAAATTAAAGTTATATTCTCTCAGCGCTCTTCTCCCAACGCTCGTGACGCTCGATTTAATCCGACGCACCGTTTTTACTTGACACGATGGAAATACGTAATTGCATTATTCTACGTCGCAGGACTAACACTCGCGAAACGGTAGCGATCGGACACGCTCGTAGGACACCCCGCGATTACACGGGATCTGCAGCCGACTATCAAAACTCATTAGACTCGCTAAAATAATCCTGGAATATAGGGAGGATAAGGGGACAGCCGCTCCGCTTGGCTCTAGGCGATGACGCGGCTCGAATGGGATGTTTCCTTAACGCTAATGGACTCGGCAACTAATAATTACGAAATCCCCTTGACTAATAGGTAACGACAGGTGATCTACCTTCAACCGGTGGCCTCGAACGCCAGTGGATTTCACGCTGCAACCTGCGGATTTATCATTTTAATTGCGCTGCATTATGTTGAGCGCGCGATTCTTTAGACACGTCAAGTAATTTTAAACGCTCTTTAATTCTCTTTCAAATTACATGTGCATGCGTGTGCGCGCATGCAAAGTTCACTAATTTGCAACGTACGTATTAACGTAAATTGAATAATATTAAGTAAAGTTTAAAGTAACAAATGCAATTACGTATATAATTAAATTATGTACTACCCAATCCTTAAGTTAGTATGTAAAATGAATGGCGCGTTAATGTTTAATATTGAAAAGGTCACGAGACACTCGCTCATTTGTAAGGTATCCGCGGGGCATGTTTACTTCGCGTAATTGCGTTTGACAAGAGCGTGAGGATACGGCCGTTAATTAGTATCGCTAATTACGCGGAACACGGCGAAATATCACGGACTCGGTATGCCCTTCTTTGCCCCTGCCCTTCTCCTTTACTGTACGTCTCTTCTCTCCCTCTATCCACTTTGTCGCATATAAGTAACAGATTAATGCCGGTGATACCGAGCTCGGGTAGTCGGCAGCTTATGCAAATGCGAGTTCAAAGTTTATAACATCTAATTAAGTACATTAGCGTATATCGTGGAAACTTAATAAAATTCAGCATTCGGAGACCGGTTCCTGTAGTATTTTAATCGACTCGCGAAGAGAAGATGGGAGCTTCCAATGAATTCATTAGATATCGGCAAGTTAACTTCTTAATTTTTCTCATCTCAAAACGCAAAATGGAAAGGATAATTCAAATTACTATCTTTAATTGCTTCTTCTTCCAGTTTTTTCAATAGTTTAGCGAGAACAAAACGGTGAAATTAAAGTAAAGGACTAATTGTAAGAGCCGTGGCAGTCCTTTATTCCTTCAAATTTGTGTTTATCACATTTGAGCCATACGAATCTTATTAATTTGTTAAAATAAGAATCAAAGTACAACACAAACGATCTTCACATTATAACTAACTGTAAAATAAGATTCTCTAACTACTTAATTCCGTTATAATTCAAAGATATTTTACTCTGATTTTTTTCTCTTTCTCTAGACGAGATGTGAGACTACCTTTAACATCTACTTGTGGTTTTACGGAGTGAGCAAGGAGCACGTATAACTGGCTTAACTTGCGGACATGACTACGAAGTGCAAGCAAAGTCGGAAGTAGCTGCTTAAAAAAGTCAATGGGAAAAGTCCAGTTAAATTCTCGTTCCAGCAGGAAACCCGAAAGTGAGTTAGGGCAACATATATACCGCACGCATGCATGTACCGGTCGGCTATTTGACATAACCAGTTCAAAGCTGCCGGCAAGGACGCTACGATCCTTCTCTTTCCTTTCCTTCTCTTTCTTGTCTTCCTCCCAGTTCTCTTTGTCCCACTCTGTCCCTCGATTGCTGGAGACAATCGATTCCTAACCAGCGCAATCCACGGTAACCACGAAATTGTTATCATTCAAAAACATGGTCTTCTAGATTTAAATTGTAACCATCATATTAAGTCGCACGAGCTTTTTCATCAATACAAGAGTACAATCCTCTTTAATAAAATTTTTTATCTAGTTTCTAAACTGATATAATTATAGGATATTAAATATTATATAAAAGAAATATTTAAGAATTTTCTGTAACACAAAGTTTAAATTTGTCATTGATATCGAGATAAAATATCGAGTGAATGTAAGATCTAAATTAAATCAAGTAATTTCGGAATTATTCGGAAACACCCTTCTTATTCTTCGTATCTTCTCTATGCATATATCGTGGGTACGAAAATGACGGAAATGAATAACGCGATACGACTACCTTTGTAGCGGTAAAGAGACACCAGGAATCGCACGTCGGATACGGTTTAGCGTTCGTTAGCCTCTTCCATGAGGACCGGAAGCCAGTCCTCTCGCCACGAGAGAGGTGAACGTCCGAGGGTTCCCTTTAGCCGAGCACCGTTAATGAAACCATGAGATATATTCTTGGGGATGATCTCCCTGCCGTGTCTGTTTAGAGATTGATATTAAACATCAATCCATATGAGGTAAAACGAGAGATCGATCAAAATCTCAATAAAACCTTAATATAATCTTGATTGCACCGCAACTTAAATTTTGATCCTAATGAAATTTAATTCTACTAATTTAATACAGTTTTTAGTTTAGTTCTATTATTCATGACTAATTCAAAGTTGAGCTGTAACGGCGCTTTCAACGAGCACGCCGTACAAGTGGTGGCCATAAGGCTGTCAACGGCGGCCTTGATTTTTCAGGACGTTAATACACTAATGATTATACAGGTTGGACCACTTTGGCGTGGCCTACTTCGCACGGACGTTGGGGTACGTCGCATTTAAAAGAGAACGCGTGCATAAAGAATGCGTATCACGCTAAAAATCCGCCGACACTGGAATTGTGCAACAATTTGGCACGAAGCGACAAATAAGTACGCCAAGACAAAGTTTGCTTGGCGAAAGAATCTGCTGCGTTTCTCTCCAGTGTGTCATAATTATCGTACTTGTATATTTCTTCGTTGCGCATTTTTATTGTGTTCTCAAGTGAACGGGTATCAACTTGAGATTCGATGAAAAGTCCAATTTCAAAAACACAAAAGATTTCAATAAATATATCATTGCCTCTTTATACATTATTGCTGAGACTTTTTTCTGTAAAATCTTATGCATTTTCTACTGTGCGCCAGGCTACTACTCTTGGCTCTTTATGTTTGAGGGCATATTGTGTACGTGTGCATATGTACATTCAAATATGCTGTTATAATAAACATTATATTTATATATATTTAACATATGCACTTATTATAAGTATGTGCACATATATTAATTTTTTTTATACATTATATTCATATACCCTTTTTTCAAATTTTCTATTTAAGTCGAGGCCTCCGTTTCTAGTATAAACACATGTACATATGCGTAAACATACAATGTATATATACATTTTGTGGAATATGAGAAGATACACATTCCCGACGAAAGTTCGTCTGAAGAGATGCCCGCGTGTACAAACACAGGAATATTTTATCAGAGACTCCACGCAATACATCTCCGTATTCATCGGGGCATGGTCGTGAAACCGAGAAGAAAGGACTCCTGGCCATTATATTTTTAGACTCATTCAGATTCAACCAATGATGCGTAGCAGACGTGGCATACGACGAACTACCGAATGAAAGTTTAATGGAAGATTTCTCTTTGTGTCAATAACATATTATACATATTAATTCTCTTTCGGTTGTCCGATGTCAGAACTTAAAAGGACTGCAAACAGACTTTTAAAAGTCTGAAGCATAATCAAATGAAAAATACACAACTCGATATAAAAAATAAAGAGTAATAAATTCGCAAATAGAAACGAAGTGGCAAGGAAAGATGACTTAATTGTTTCGGTGAAATTTTCAGGGATGTTTTCTGTCCGATTCGATATAAATTATCGATATGACGAGACAGATTTTTCTGAGAAAATTTCAAAAATACGTTTGAACAATTTTCTTGATACTGGCTGTATTGATTACTTTACGGTTTGATGAAAAAAAAATTATTTTTCAGTAAATCGGCACACGTTCCCAGGTCGAAGATGCCCGTTGCGTATATCTCGTCGTTACATTTCAACGTTGATACGTCGCTCGAGCGGGGATTCTCATTAATTATCGGGCAGATTTTGAGGTACGTCGTGCCTCGTTAAGCCCACCACCGCGCGATCAATCTCGAGCAGGTCTCGTCAGTCGCGCAACAAAGAACCGGATCGCGCAAGTTGAGCAAGAGAATACTCCAAAGAAAAGGAACGGACTCTCTTTCCCCGCGATTTAACCCTTCGAAAAGACACCGTTAAGTTATTTCATTATTCCATGTGGACACCGGCAAATTTGTAAATTACAAATAGACATTGACACAACATTCTGTCATTCTAAAAGATTGATTAAAAAATTTTTTGAAGTTGAAATTATTTTTGGAAGAAAATATTTTCAATAATGTTCACAACATTGTGTTCTACAATCAAATATTTTGATAGCTTAATAATCTTTTTCAAGGTATCTTGAACTTTCTTCTTTTTCCACTTACGATTGTTAAATTTCGCAATTAGAAACAAACGTGAAAATTCTCGTCGAAATGAAAACGTGGTAGTTTTATTTTAATTTGTTGTTAAATTAATTATTATTCTTAGCAATGTATTAAATTGGTTATTTTACTTGTTAATATTTTGTCTTACATATCACCGCGCTGATATATTTGAATTTGTGAATTCGGAGCGAGCCAGACAGAGGAAAGAAGGATTCGAGTTTCGGCCGCGAATCCTGATGAGATCCTTGTGCGATGCGAGAGGTCGAGATCTGCCTCATTAACATTCGCCTCTTTGTCTCTGTCGTTCTTTCCTTTACGATCGTCTTGCTCCCTGAGAGATCTCGTCTTCCTCCTCCTTCTCTTCTTCTTTCCCTTCTTCCTCTTGTTCTTATTCTTCTTCTTCCTCTTACCCTTTGCTTCTTGCCAACCGGTCGACTTTTAGTAGCGTTTTAGTCGTCCTTCCCGCTGCAGCTCGTTTTCTCCTTTTTTCGCGTGGCGAGATGGAAAGAAGAAATAGCGCTGTACGAGCAAAGTCCTCGGCAGATTGCGCGTCCTGCACAGAAGGACGCTTCTCACTCTTCTCTGCTCGGAGAAAATACTCGCTTAATATTCAAATATAATCGCATCGAAGAAACAAGAATTGTTCTCAAGGTAATCCATCAGCGTAATAATTTGTGAAACTCATCGTTGCTCCAAAAAGACGATGCACGCACGAGTGTGACATAATAATTCGTATAAGCTTGAAGTGAAATGATTTGCTTAAATGGTCGCCAATTTATCGGTTGCCAAATTATTTAATTTGATCGATTTTAATAATACACTTCGTAATTAAATATAAAAATCATTTGCGTTAAACTATAAAAACAAGTGCCCTGAGCATCGAGATATTAAAATTAATTGTTTATAACAGAGTACAAATTTCATGATTTTACAGCGACGATTTAGCTTACAATTTTATAAATTACTAATGTATATTACTCGTCGATTTATCTTGATGGTTTAAGAAGAAACTCAAGTTTACTTTAGGAAGAGAGATTCACTACCAAAAGGATATGGCAAAACTTCTAGGTAGATTTTACAGTAGAAAATGTTTTATTTCTTATAATTAGAAATTGTGCGTATTTTTAAATGTTTTTAAAATTAATGCTGTGTGAAACTGGCTAAAAGGTGTACGATTATGATGAAATAATTTAAAATAACGAAATGTGTATTTCTCTAATACTCAGAATACCGGATGGCAAATAGAATAACGACCCAGACAAAATCTCGTCATAGAATTCTCTTTCTTACTCGTCCTTTTCAGCGAAGATCACCGGCGATCGCCATGTATAACTCGATAAACAAGTTTACTCGAGGAAGCCAGTATCTTATATATACATACTTACACTGGGTGTCCCAAGCAGACTTAATACTAATTGTTAAATGTGTTCTACGAAACAAAATATACTCAATACTAGGGTTGGGAAGTCATTACTTGTAACGAAGTTACAGTTACTTTATTTGGTATCTTTAACTTAACTTCGTTATTTTCTCTCCATTTGTATCTGTAACTTAACTCAGTTACTTTATATATTTTTTAAACCTCCACAGAATTAGGCCTTGCATTTGCGCAATAAACGCCTTTATCGACACTTTACAATTCCAGTTATTATATTACAATAATTGCATAATAACGTATTTACTCATTTAAACCGTTTATAAATTTTACCACCGACAAATAGCTATACTAGAGAAGTGAGAATTCAAGCGTCACGACTATTTTGAAATCCTGGAATTATCTCGTCCATAAATCCTTCTGCACTCGATAACTTTCAAACCACACATCTTAGTCAGCACACATTGCTTGTCGTTTCCTGAACTCTGAACTTTCGCACGTGTAGTTCAAGACCCGTGCCAGTGAAAGGCGGCCAGAGAAGGAGAGAAATAAGATATTTTCGTTTGGAGAACCCGATTTAATCGCCGCGCAAGAATTCTAACACATCGATCTCGAATATTAACGAAGCGATTAATCGAAGCGTGTGTTAGAAGTGTATGTTGTCACCCGAGTGTAATATATTCTGTCTTGTGCGCTAGCAATTCATTTCGAAAATGGCAGCAATCCGAGTGACGATTTTTCTCGACAACTTCATTCGAGTAGTGATTAGATGTCAATTTGTATTGGAATTTTAATTCCGCTACTTTCAAAAGAGAAGACCACTGGCTAAGACAAAACTAGGCTCGATATTATTTTATATGTCGCGGTAAAAATGTTAGAATACTAGTAAAAATGAAAGAAATTGAAAGCCTGGAGAATAAGTCAGAGAAGAAATAATATGAAAATTGCTTCACGTAATTCGAAAGTACACAGTGACTCTTAATCAATTGAGGAAAGTTTCTCCAAGGGGAGAAGGTGAGACCGAAGTTTCTTCGACTTGTACACTTAAATCGATGAGCAACCGTAATCGCAGGAAGATCTTGCCAGAGCACATTTGGTCTCTCGCACGTGCAATTAAAAATATTAATTTCAATGCGACCGGATACGACGATAAAATCGATTTTAATGATCAATCGTGCGAACTCTCGCGCTAATAATTCGAGTTGCGATTGATTTATGTGCGGATATAATGTTGCTCGCTTCCATGGCATTTCCTTTTTCTCTCCTTCCTTTTATTCTCTCTCTTTCTCGTGCTGGCAATTCGCGCAACACGCACGTTTGCCTTTACATTCGTGAAAAATAAGTGCGCCATATGACGCATCCATCTTCATTTGACGGTCCTGGCCCGGGTATCACGTTTTTGCCATCAAGAATTTGTGCGAAGCATTACTTATTTTTGCCAACGAAGGAGAGGCGCGAGAAAGATGGATGATTTCGAATAAAAAGATTGATGCTAATGATATTGAACACAAAGTTCAAAAATACATCTCTCCAGCTTTTCAAGAAAAACTTAAAAAATTGTTGAAACAGAGCTTGTAGTCTGCTGGAAAGTTTGTTCAAGTGATGAAAGTTTGCAAAATTTGAAGTCAAAACTTGTGCAAATTCATTTAATTTGTAAAGTCTTTTTATCGCTTATTTTCAAGATTAACTTGAATAATTTTTAAAATCTTGCAAGTACACGATAATATTCATAGAATTCACTTCACTGTTTATTATTTTATAACTTTGTATTATATGTAATTTATATTTATTTTCTAATATATTTTGTATAACTTATAGAAAGATGGACTAATACCGACTACAAGAATGAGAAAGCTTATCAATGTTTCGCTTACTTACTTGTGTATCATCCGTTGCGTCCAGCAACGTCGTCATTCATATCGTACATTCGGTGCATACGCGTGGAAACGTGTAAAATTTCGCGAACACTACTCACAAACTTCTATACGAACTACTATACACACAGTAACAATCACGAAATAGTGAGCTACTTCTGATTAGTGTCCTTCGTCACGAATTTTGTCACCATAACTAGAGACAAACATTCTGACCACTCTTGTTCGTTTTCTCTGATCATTTATCTCTTTTCACGCCGAATTCTCGTGTACAGTATTCCTAGATTTTTTATGTTAAGTTCAATTTCTTTCCTTTTCAATCCCGTTTCTTTCTTAGAACTTAGCGAACGTAATGAAGATCCTAGATATTCTTTAATCCTGCAAGGGGTTATCGGCCTAGAAACCGTGGTTTAAAGCGGGTTCCGCATCATTGGTATTGCGGTACACACCCAAGTGTTTCATACGAGAAATACAATGCTCCTATCTCATTATTTATAATTTGCAGAAAGGAATAAATCTGCAAATAATTAATTTATTTTTTAAAATTAATAATAATAGTATAACAATATATTTCCCCTTTTCCTTTCCTTTTCCAACAGATTTCTTTCTCAACAAGAATTATCTTTCTTCTGATAATTTCTTCTTTCTCGAGTAACAAATTTTCTTTTGTATGTTTTTTCTATAACCTTTTCTGTCATAAACATAAAAATTTCTTTTTGTTCTTCTTCTTCAGCAACTAATTTTGTTCTCCTCCTCTAATATTTTCTTTTTCTTTAATTACCAATTCCTTTCACGCAATCAATTTTTCTTAATAATTAATCATTTTTCTGTGATATCAAAAAAAAGTTTAATATATTCGACTGAAAAGTATCGCTGATCGTAACGACGATCAGTATGTATCTCAACGTAGATTCCTGGCTCGCGCATGTTAATGCCAACGTGATTTTACAAATGCGACAAGACTTGTTAATCGCTTCTCTTCACGATGAGCAGAGGAAGAGAAGCTTCTTGCTCCATTCTCATTCATTCTCGCAGAAAGCACCGATTTACGTTAATCAATGAAACTCCGAGTGAAATACAACAATCTGAATATCGCAGTTGAAAATCTGATGGTATATAAGACACCCTTAAACGAACTTGAAGTATCTGATCTAATTTAAAGTCAAGAATCTGTCTAAAACATATTTCTAACAAGAAAGAAAAATTTGCAAAAAATAATCCTTAAAATTTGTAAGTTAATATTTTCAGAAAAATAATTAATTTAAATAATCTATTATAATAACAATTAAGTAAGATTATTGTACATTTTTAATTCCTGATAATCTCGAATAAAATAATAAATAAAATAATCGACAGCAAGTAGTTTCCATTGAATTGTAATTTGCGCGTAATTAATAATTTTTCGATAGAATTAACTGTTTGATTAGAAAAGTACAACTGTTCAGACAATTTTCAAGTTAAGAAAAAAATTATAACTAAAAACGACTTAACAGAGAGACTATGATTTCTTTAATAAAATAATTAATTTCTTGAATAATTCCACCAGTGCCAAAAGTTCTCATTTAATTCTATTATTATTATCTCCAAGTTGATTATTACAGTATTAATGTTTAGCAGTTATTAATTTCACGTCGTTTCTACTTCCTACCAAAGTGATTATCACTCCATTAGGATCCCGATATCCATGTCGTCCATAATATCCTGCTCAATCACGTAGATTGGAAAATCAATGCTTTTCGCTATTTACTAACTTAATAACAGCCTCTTTGACACGATCGAATTTACGCTCACTCGATTAATGTTCCGGTATCCACGTCATATTACGTTAATCTAAGAGAACTATTTTTGCCTAATATAAAATGATTTTGTCAGTACGTCATTTCTCTACCGAAACTATAAACAGCTTACTCTGTTGCCAAAATCCACGTCGTTCTCCAGCATTATCATTCGTTACCCGCGTTATTCTCGATCCTGTCCCCCAGATAACAACTCAGCTACGATATTCACATCGTCATTGTACTTGCGAAGACGATTTCAAACTTTGCCTCGCTCCCCTTTCCTCCGAATAAAATCCGTTTATTTCGACGCGACTCTCGGGGACGCCTTGATGTCCTCGGGGCGACTCGCGTTATCATCGGGAGCGGCCTAAGAAGAGGATTTAGAATTCGCGTAGAGTTGAGCGCGGGCGTAATAAGAGACTGCCCGCTGACGGCGGTAGCCGCGGTTCGTGCCCACGAGCGGCGGCAACACGGAGGAGAACAGGGCAGGGTGAGATGACCCCTCTCCCCTCTCGCACACACCGGAAGGCTTCGGGCCTGGGCCCCGTTCTCGGCCCCCATTCCCGGCCCCGGCCCCGGCCCCGGCCGCCGCGTGCGAGCGGGCCCCGTCGGCGGAGACCCCGCGGCGAATCCAAGAGCTCGGTTTGCTATCCTTCTCTCTTTCTCTCTATCCCTCTCGCGTTCCCTCTTATCGCGATGAGGTTCGCGATGCCGCAAACCGGCGGGCCGAGATCGAGAGGGGTCCCCACGTGTCGGGGCCCTAGTCGGGAGGGCCTATCGACTGCAGTCGATAACAAAGCAGTCCCGAGCAGAGGTCGTCATATATGACGGTTCATTTTTCTCTTTGTTTCATTAAAAGCTTGATGATATAAGAATTTTAATATATCCACAGATTCTCTGAGAAATTCGCTTCACGACGTACGCGAGATTCCTTTATGACCTAATCTTTTAAGTTAATCACGGAAAATATTTTCACGAGAATACAAGTAAATTTCTGCTTTAAGTAATTTGATTCTTTCGGTGCTTACCTCAGTAAAAATCGCACAATCAAAATGGTGGGCCGAGTTTCTTCAGCTTCCTTAGCAGTTCCGGTTTGGTTGCCAGTGCCTTGTGGACAGACTCAATCAGTACTTTAGTTTGATCATAGGGTGGAAACGGCATGCCCTCGAGATTGTAGACGTAAACGACGCCCCCGACGTCAGCGACCACCAGCTGATTCCCGTTCGCTGTAAAATCAGCGGCCACCAATCTCGCTCCGTTCGTTGAAATCGTTACGGATGTCGGAGTGTGCGTTTTTCTATGGATGTCCCACACACAAATCTGGTCGTTGACGACGCTGGCGATGATGGTGGAACACGTGGGGCTCCAACAGGCGTTCCTTACACACGCCATTGCTGTCGACAGGGTGATGAGCGGCTCGGTGAGACCGTCGGCCCAGATCCTGATGCACCAGTCGGCGCCGCAGGTCAGAAACAACTTCTGACAAAAGGGTGAGAACTCGAACGAGTAAATCGGGCCGTCGTGCGCCACAAAACTGTCCACGTGCTGACGCAAGTAATTCGTCGAGCACCGATAGATGCAACCCTCGTCGGAACCGACCAAGTACACGTTGCTGACGACGGGGTGTCTTCGGAGGATAAGAGCGGCCGGTTGACGACTGATGGGCACGTCGTAAGCCACGCAGTGATCGGTTCTAGAAACACCACTTAGTTTACCCTCGACTCTGTATAAGCGCATGATCTCCGTGGCAAAAAAATCTTCGCCCAGACGGTAGCAAAATATCCGGCCGTCTTGATCGCTGGTGTAGATCTGTTCTTGGTAGTCGAATTGCTCGTCGCCGCTCCACCATTGAACCTGGGGGGAAAATTGAATATTATCAGCCAAAGTAGATTTCGTAATTAATACATTAAAGTATACATTTCTAAACTAAGAGAGTGTAACACGAAATGCATTGAACGCATGACTGAAAAGGGCGAGACAAACTTCTTTATTGTTCTTTAGCAATTGGAAATGAAAAGATTCTCGCTTATTACCATTTCATTTTGCACACGTACATTCAATGCATTTGCACAGTATGAAAACTAGAATAACAATACCGCGACAATTAATGTTCTTACTTGCCAATGTGGCGAGCAAGCCGCCGATGTCTCCCTACGACTCTGCCTAATAATATTCACTTTCTTCACGCTGACGTCGACTACCCTCACGCTTCCGTCGTAGAAACCGATCGCCAGAAGATTCGGCCGCTCCTTGCTCCAATCGATGTCGGACAGTGGACTGTCGAAGGTGTACTCGCGACCGGGCTGGCTGGGGTTCTTGGCGCACCAGATCAACAGTACTCCGTCCGGTCTGTCGGACCCGGTTTTGGCGCCGTAGGCGACAGCGAGGATGTTCGCGTTCGCCGGACTCCAACGAAACGCGGCCACAGGACGATCGTGCACCATCTCGCACGCGAATGTCCACAGCAGATCCAGCCGATAATCGAATTTCAGATCCAGGGCGCATGGATCGCGCTTAGTTAACCCGGTAAAGCGTTTCTGCGCCTCTACGAAGACGTTGTTTGCGATTATACGTTCCATCACGCGTGCCGCGTCCAGGAATCCTGTCTCCCGACAGATACGAGACAGTTGCTCCTCGGGGCTTCGATCGGGGGTCGTTTCAGGCTCGGGGAGCTTGTACCGGAGTTCCTGTTACGGAAATGTACACGGATATTACAGAAACTTGCTCCAATTCTTATCAGACAATTTTCATCATTTTGATTCTACTGACTTTATTATATTTATCTTGCTATTTTATTAACGAAAGCTACTATCTTCAAAAATGTCGAAAATTCAAAAACTTGGAGATTTGTAATGTTTATTCCTCATCTTCTGACGTCTCGTGTAAAAAATATTTTATAAATAATTTAGAATCGAAGTAATAATGGAAGGGGCTCGGAGCCTAGAATTGTAGTGTCAAAAAAATGTTTACTAGAGACGCCCGCCTAGTGAGAGGGAGAGGTCCAGGTTCAAGCCCAGGCTGAGGTAAACTTTTCGCAATAAACTTGAAAGTTAAAATCATTTAGACACCAACATCTTGTCTCGGTCCTTATATCCTTTATTACTTCGTATGCGTAAACATATTCGTGCCTCTTTTAAAGAAAACGCACAACTGTTTAAAGAAAAAGAGCTTGCGATCGCAGCGATTCTTACCTGCGCTTCTCGCATCCGCCGCATCGATTCCTTCGTGTGCACGACCAGGAGTCCGTCTCTCTCCACCATCAGCTCCGGTGCCACGTAAGTGTCATGCATTACCCAGTTATTGACGAACGTTCCCTGATTCCTGCGCGGCCTCAGACCGCAGTAGGTGCCGCGCGATTTCGTCAACACGCGTATCGTCTGCGTCTCGACGTCCAACAGCTTCCGACTCGAGCCCGGACCTACGGTCACGTACTCGTAATTCTCGTTTGCTTGCTCGACCGCCTGTCCCTCGGGCGTACGCAGGTCCTCGGTCATCTGCGGCATCTCGAACACGAGGAACGTTTGCGTCTCCTTCAAGGTGATCGTCACGGTTTCCGGACGTGTCGCGAATACCACCGAGTGGTCGCTGCAAATACACGTTATACCTTGTCATTTAAATTCGCGACATTTCACACGGATCTCTCGTATAAACACGACAGTCTTTCTGCCTCAGGCCCGAAGCTTGTGCGCTATCCACGTTTACGCTTACGTCTCTGTCGTAAGCTGTTACGTTGCTTTGCGCTCCGAGACGTAAGTCGGTGTTGGAACTGCTGGAAGTTGGTGCGCAAAGAATTGTCGCGTCCACCATATGTTATTTAAAATAATAAATAGAATACCATGAGGTTACATGCAATTTCAATGTGAATGAATGAGACTCTTATCTATAATCTAACGTAATCTGATGGTATTCTGTCTAGCATCTTAGGGATACGTGTACAATACAATTGTTTGTTCATTGACTCTTGACATCGACTCACGACGGAATCGTAAACGCTTGCAACATTTCCGCTCGGGCCCCGAAACGTTCGCAATGGTCGAAAAGTTACGTTTCTATCGGTGAAGAGAACGACACGACGGACGTTACCTAGGCAGGAAAAATGGCGGCGGCGCGGCGTCCTCGTCCTCCTCCGTGGGCAAAAGGCCGCACACCTGCGTGGACAGCAGACTCTCCATCTGCAAATCGTCAGTGGAGAAGGTCTTGAGGAGGGCGGACGAGCTGGTCCGGAGATTGCTGATCCTCGAGGGAGACGCCGTCAGTTGGGAGCCACTTCCGGTCTGGAACAATCCGATGGTCTCCAAGGCGGTCGTCTGGTTCTCGTCGATGGTGCCGAAGGCGGCGTCGACCAGCGGCTTCGGCGTCACGTCCACGTTCTCGCGAACGATCCGAAGAGCCTGCCGTTGCTGAAGAAGCGCCGAGGCGACGTTCCGCTCGCATCCCGCTTTACGGGCCCGCCCGAAGGCGCCGAGCTTTATCTTGGACGAAGTAACGCTGGGAACCCTGGAGGACGTCCGTTGCGGCGACCCCGAGTCGCCGGTCTTCATTCCGCCGGCGCGAGAGGGGACGAAGTTGCGCGGACCGAAGCTTCCGGGGCAACGTTTAGGGTCAATTACGCGAGGAAGCTCTTACCGCCATACTCCGCGCTTCCTTGGAGACGTTTAATCAATCTCCAACGTGTAGAGACGGGAGGAGCGAAGCTTTTTGAAAAGCGGCAAAAGCGTGGCCCCAATTACATTTGTCGTACGGCAAGTTTTTCAAGCGCGTTGATTGGCTGCGGAGTAGAAAAGTTGCCGAGTCTCGAGAAATTGTCTATCCCGCAGCCAATCGACAAGCTCGAAAAATTTATCGCGCGACAAATGTAATACCGGCCTCGTTCAAACTTATATACGGGAAATAGGAGTCTGAAGAGACAACTTGCACGCAGTTTTTCGTAACTTTTGACCTTTTCAATATTTTAACGCCACTTACAATGTAATAATTAAATTATATTGCGAGCAACATACACGACTTACATTTTTTACAACAATTATTGAAGAGAGGGCCAATGCGAGCCAAAGCCAAAGTTTTGTTTAAAGAAAACCATTTATTGTGAAAACTTCAAACGTTAGCTTTGTCTCAAATACACGTTCAAAGGGTATTTAGCCAAGAAATGATCCGTATGGATGCTACACAGATCACTTTGCTGGCTGAGAAATACTTGAAGAGATACTTGAGACGATCCCTAGGGCCGGTATTCATAGTCTTTAATGTGTCTTTAACCAATCACAGAGCCGTATTAGCCACTTAAGACAACACGTAAGGTGATTTTGAAATAAGAATCGACTGTGAACACCGGCCTAAGTATTAAAAGAATTGACTGCGAACAAGCTTAAAGCCCGTATCAGACTACGGATTGGGATTGGGATTAGATTGAAATTT
>NW_011967183.1:797861-815139 GCF_000949405.1 Vollenhovia emeryi | reverse complement strand
AGATTAGTAAACTTTACTGTGATTGGTTAAATTTCAATCTAATCCCAATCCCAATCCGTAGTCTGATACGGGCTTTAGCGCGCGCTCGGTGCAAGCGGCCGGATTCGCCGCGAGACAAATGTTATCCGATTGGCTGAGATGCGGCCACCAATTAGCAATCAATTTCCAGTGCGCAATCTGATACGGGCTTAAAGAGAGCGAGCGGTGCAGGTGCAGCTCTACCCCGCTACACCCGTGCCGGACAGCACACTTTCGCTCTCTCCGCTATACATAGCGCTCTACGCAATATTCTACGGGTGATCGATAAAATTGCCCCCCCTCGCGATGGTGTAGCGCGATGTGTCGGAAGCGCCGAAACGTCGTAGGATCGTAGGATCTACGCGCGATGCGAGCGAGAAGAGAGGCCGGGACGCGTAGGGAAGCGTGAAGGTAGCCGCGGCAGCGCGGGGGTGGGGGATGACGGGGCGACAGTGATGTGGTAACAGCTGTAGGCTCGGTGCTTTTTCCGCGGTGGATTTTACGGATCGAGCGCGTGAGATCGGTGACACACACGCGCGCGCGGAGCCGCCCGTCGAGTTCGCAGCGAGTGCGCGTCCGACGAGAGTGCCGAGTGTCGGTGACGCGGCCCCGCGGCGGTCGCGGCGCGCGCCAACCGTTTCGCCAGGCAGAAATGATCCCGAATGCGGCCGCGGCGTAGGCATTCGTGACGCGCCATGTCGCGCGTACCCAGCTGATCCCACGCTCTGACACAACGCACGCGTCTCCCCGTCAGCCGCGGGCGTTCCACGCTCCGAAGTTGCGCAATTGCCGAGGGAGAATATAGCGCGCGTCTTCCTTCATGAACGTGACTCGGTCGTGATTTCGTCAAATCCGAGCTGCCGAGAAAGAGAGAGAGAGCGAGCGAGCGAGCGAGCGAGAGAGCAAGAGAGAGCGATAGAGAGGAAGATAGAATGGCGGAGCTGGATGACTTATTTCACACGGATCAATATGTAGGCCCGGAGCGGCTTGCCGATCTGTGCTACAAGCTCATCTGCGAGAATCTCGACATTATCTCGGTAAAGGGGAAACGCGGCCATCGGATGCTGCGCAAGGGTATAACCTTCCCGAGCGAGATATGCGACAAGATTATAGAGTACGCGCAGCGCAGCGAGGCGACCGAGGACGACGACTGCTTCTTCTCGATCTTCAAAAATCAGGCGGCCACGCGGCTCAAGCACGTCAAGATCTCCAATTGCAGCCTGACCGACACCTCGGTGCAGACGCTCGTCGGCCACAAGCTCTACGACCTGGAGCTCATCGATTGCAGCAACGTGACGGAATTCTGCATCGAGCACATCAATACCAATTCGGAGAACCTGCACAGCTTGGTGTGCCATGGAACTTCGATGATCGTACCTTCTACCTTAAACCTCTGTAAGAGACCACGGTTTTGCCCACGTGTCCCGCAGCCTGTTGCAACGCGCCCCAAGCGGATTGTTAAACCATGACTCCTTGTTACAGCCTCCATCAATTACTACCAGCGTGGATATGTTTTCAACACGCCGAAATTAAAGCGCCTGGAATTAGGATACGTAGGAATACCATCGTCGGAATATTTACTCCTCCTAGCGGGGCTGTCGAATCTGACGCAGCTGGACTTGTCCAATAGTTGTAACATTGATACTTTTGAATTCTATCATCTGGTACCAAACTTAGTATCCTTAGCTTTGTACAACGTTAAGATCAATACCGACCCAAAATCCTTTGTCAAGAACATCTGTCAATTAAAACATTTGAGGTACGTTGGAGAGTTTCGACTATAGAGACAGTAAAGCTTATACATAGCGACAAGTTTTCTTGGTGGTGCAAGTACATGAGACGACGCAGGTTCATAAAATGTTTTTGCAGGTACTTGGACATTTCTCAGTCAAATTATAAACATGGACAGTTTGAAAATCCCAATAAGATCCTGTCCGACCTGGTGAATGGTCTACCTCAGTTGGTTTCTTTAGACATCGGTGGTACAAATCTTGCGGGAAGAGGCGTAGCCGAACGTCCCGTCGACACGAATATCGAAGACTTTGGGCAGCTCTCCGATATACCGGGACTCGCATCTAGGATACATAAGCCGTTACAATTCTTAGGACTTTACGGGACTATGCACGGTGCTTGTAGAAGACACGACATACCGGCGAAAGTGGTGAGATTGCACGAGAATTGTCATATTTGCGCCCTCCGATTATACCGGTAGTTATTTCTTGATGGGAAATGGAGAAAAACAATATTGAATATTTCTCTCCGACGCTTAACGAAAGGAGATATTAAATAAAGTCCATGTGTAGAAACTAGTTGACTGTGCGCTACTGCAAGAAATTAGTAGGTAAAAGCATTATCGTTTATTCATCTACTTGTTTTCTTACGGGGTTGGCTTAGGTGGCTGGTGATGCAAATGAGGATCAAATACTGATCGCGGCTCATGTTTGTATGGACAATAAGCAAGAATTACTACAAAAAGTATTGGGCGACTTATACCACGTGTTTAGATATGAAAATTGTCATAGGATGGATCAAGCGCTATGTACCGTGTTGGAAGCGATGGAAAAGCATCCAGCTCAGAAGCATATACAAATATCGGGAAGGTACGCATGTGCGTAGAGAGACGTGTATTCTATAATTTATCAATTATAGGATATGCGCCAAGAGAGCAAGACAACCTTTAATCTTACATCGCACATTGCAGCGCCACGTTATTTTACATAGTAAAGATGAAGGAAAAGGGTGAATTAGTAGCGCGAATGAAGAGAAGGATTATCAGTACTCTCCTTGCTGGTATGAGCACACATAGGGACGAAGAGACTATGATGCGGAACGGTTGTTTGGCGTTGTGTCAGTTCCGCATACCACATGATGTGGTTTGTGTCATTTTCAACTTTTCTTTATTTTGCCCCCGTCTATGACATTAGTCTCCCATATTAAACTATTCGCATTCAAACTGCGAAATTGTCGCTTAACCAAGGAAAACGTCACGTTTTCGAAATGTTGACAATAGTTTACACGATATATAAAAGAAGTATAATTAACTACTTTCGATAATAATGCAATTATCATTCACTTCTGTAGATGTCGAATTATGAAACCCTTGTAAAGGTGCTTCTACATTCAGCCAAACACTCCGAACCAGAAAGTTTTGTCCAAAGAATCGGCATATATCTATTAAACTCTCTAGCTTGTCAAGTGGAAGGTAAAGAAAAGAGATTGCTCGGCAAGCTGGGTTGTGTTAAAACTATGTTAGAATTGGTGGAGTATAGGGTGGAGACAAACATATTCGACGACGTGCTAGAAGTCGCATGGTCGACTATGTGGAATATGACGGACGAAACATCCATAAATTGCCAGCGATTCTTGGATGAGGAAGGCATGGCGCTTTTCCTCAAGTGCGTACAGGTGTGTTTCGCAAAGTACGCTATACTACAAGTACGCAAGTCGGATATACTTAGCTTAAGCTGCGATTTTTGTTTCCACTGCAATATATTTATCGCCTGTCTAGCAATATCCACACAAAGAAGAGCTGTTGAGAAATATGATGGGTTTGCTGGGCAACGTAGCCGAAGTCGAGTATCTTCGGATCCATCTGATGCAGGAACGATATGTAACCGTCTTCGCCAATCTGTTACGCTCTAATAGCGATGGAATCGAGGTTTCGTATTTTCCCTTCTTCCTTCATTCTTTTCAATTCTAGTGCACTCACAAATAATATAGATTTCTCGAATTACACAGGTTCCGTACAACGCCGCTGGTATATTGGCACACATGGCATCCGATGGTATTGACGCTTGGACAATAGAAAAGCCAACTCGTAAAGAGGTTCTTAAGTACATGGTGCAAGCGATTGAGAGTTGGGACTTGAATGCGGAACGTAACATCAATTATCGCTCGTTTGGACCACTGTTACGTCTGCTGGATGTGTATCATACTCCACCGTGTCAACATTGGGCCGCTTGGGCTCTTGCCAATCTCACCAAAGTATACTGTACGTGCGCAATATTAATATTCATACGTACATATGACGAATCATTTAGATTTAGAATATCCGCCTTCTTGCTCTGTTTGGCTCTATTTTTTTCTTGGCTTCCACTATTTTACATAATATGATGTAATCGATGTTTCAGCATTCAAGTACTGCGCATTGGTGGTGAAAGAAGGAGGACTGGAGAAGCTGCATACGGTGATAGCAGATCCCAGACCATACGAACGTATAAAAGAACTTGCAAACTTGGTGATTGAAAACTGCTGTAACGAGAGCCACTCCGACGACGTAAATGTCTCTCATTCTGCTTTAGACGCGGAATACAGCCTGGATGGCTAAAAAGACGGATCTTAATAATGTGCACACGTTGCATAACTTATATCATTTCTTTAGACAAAACAAAGTATGATTATGATATTAGTATCATAACTTGGACAGAGATAATAGCAGAAGAAAATTACATAGACGAGTCAGATTAAACATGAGTGTGTTACATTAACTTGGTAACGATGGATCTGTTCTTTGTAGCTGTGCTATGTCATACTCTCTGCGCTTAAAACGAAATAAGTACATAATTAGGCGAGGAGAGAAAACAGAAACGATGAAATGTATGAAGGGTTTAGCTACAAAAAACAAGTCTATTTTTTCGATAAAAAGAAGTGGAAAAGGACGGATGCTCAATATTACAATTACAAAGGTTGTGTATGTATGCTTGCTTGGACGCGTATGTGTGTACTCGACCGTGCTCGTGGGTGTATGTGCGCGCGCGTGGGTTCATGTATTTGGATGGAGAATGCAAAGTATTTTGAAATGATTATTCAATTACGCAAATATTCATCTTATACATTATTGCCGGTAATTAATGGTTGACTGAACCGAGAATCTCATCCGATCGATATATAGTACATACGGTGTCTCGAATGTCTTGCCATAAGAAAATCATATTCTTTCGAACTACTCGGATACAGGTATGCGTCATCTCTAGATATTTGTGAATCGAGATTGCGTGTCAAAAAATTAAAACCTAAACTTTTATTTATTTAAAACTGAATATTAGCTGTTTACTTATTTTCGACCGATGTTTACTCTCATGCGAATGAAGCTCACAGATGCTTAAACTCGGATAGAATTTTCAACGATGCATTTGTCACGCCGTGTGTATGTTGTACATACTTTTCATATATAATCGAGCCTTCACCTTTCGACACCTCTGTTCTTAATCAGCTGAACTTTTGAAAATAATTAGCGAAATTACAAACGCGCTTAGATACGATGAGAGAAATGATGGGGGGAGAATGAGGAATTTTTCTTTGTCCTAACGGCTTGAGAGTAAGGAGGTTCGACTATAAAAAAAAACGAGAATGAATAATCGGAGTTGGGCTTGCACGCTTATTATACTTGTCTTTAACTAATCGTATTGACTTTCGTACAATATGTGGATGTTTGTTCTGGCCTTTCTTTTCTTTCTATCTTTGTTTCCCCCCCTCCCTTTCTTGTAGATATATATACGACGTAGCGTAGGTAATTCGTTCTCATTCTACTAGGACTTTTCCAACACGGAAGGACGTGACAGGCTTAGAAGAACTTTGCGTGTAAATAGAATTACGAGGGAGCAGTATATTAGATTTAAATGTTTTGTATGTTATCGTTATAATTACCATTAAAGTCCCTTGAGAAAATTAACTCGTCGATTAAGTCCCAATGACATGGTATATCGAACGTATACTTTCAACGAATTTCCACAGATTTGTCTTTACGTAGGTTCTTGTTCAGTGACAAGAATACGCGGGGAAGGAATTACAGCGATTGTTACCAGCGTCAACGTAATGCGCGTGACGATGTAATCACAACGCATCATGCATACGGTTTGTTCGATGTATAATATAGTATTATCTGAAATTATTATTAGAGTACGCATTTTATTCTCTTTTTCTATCCTTTTCTTTTTCGTCCGAAAACATTGTGGCTATTTGTACAGGATCAGTGAGGCAAGTTATTCGTGATAATCCCGTATTTTTCAATAAAGTTTACCAAACGACAATAGTAGCTGCAAAATAATAGTAATAGAGTAACATCAACGGTTGTAATTAATAATTATGTTAAATATCCTATAATGGGATAGCAGGTTTTCAACGTGCAAATTCAATCGCAAGTCATTTCTCGCGACGATTACACGATTCATCTAGCAATGAATTTTCCACTAAACAGATTTCACTTCAAGAATAATAAATTCATTATGGAACCAATGATGCTTGTTAATTTAACAGAAAGTCCTATCTCATATTAGGAATTTGTCGTCATAGGGGACTTTCTTCTAGTGATAATTCCAGGACTAATCAGGACAATAATAATATAATCCATATTATTTTATTAACATACGGGAAAAAGATTAGAACAAAAACGCGTCTAAAGACGATCGCGTGGTTCTACGCGGTCATCTCGTTGGCCGCATGGAATTTCAAATCTGATTGCAAGATCGAACTACGAGCTATAATTCATTCTGGCTGCGGTCAAGCTGCTGCAAATGCTTCGAAGCGTCTCTCCCTCTCTTCTCCTTTCATCTTTATTGAAAGAAGGGAAAGGAAGAATTCTTCCAAGTATTTGTATAGCGGCAGTTCGATCGCGGCCTCTAGACACCCGGCACATACGACTTCCGGTTCCACCGATTTATTCCATTGGCCAATCGCAGACGAGCCTGAGGAGAACAAGCGCAACTGCGATTGGTCGGTTTCGCGCAGCTCGAGCCTCGCCGCGCCAATCGTGGAGCCGGCCTGACGGGCTCGCACATTCGGGGCTGCTGGGACGCCACTCGTACCGAAAACGTGTGCGCCGACATTTTGGTTATCCATGGTGGCTCGGTGAACGATTTCGTTTGCTCCCGCCAGCTTCGCGCGAGCTCTTCGGAGGTGGCTCGCGATCTGTTAGACGGGCTTGGTGTTTTAGCGGGTAGAGCGTATATACGTGGAGGAGTGCCGTGGGATCGCCCGTAGTCGCGTCCGCGTCGCAACGAGGGAGGAAGGAAGACGGAGGCTGCGACTCTCGCGGCTCGGCCAGGTAAGATTTGCCTTGTGTGCGCGCTCGACGCGACAGGGCGCTCGGCCATTGCTCCCCGCGGTCGCGCGAATTATCGACCGTTTTATCGACTCGTAGCTCCGCGGCCTCGCGGCGGGCCCGTTTCTCCGGAGTATCTCGCGCGAGAGGGTCACGGGGCTCCCTCGCCGATTTGCGACGCAGAGCGCCGTCACGTTGCTGGCGCGTTTCGTCTCGGGATCGCGTCGGAGCCGCGCGGGCGCCCGACGCCGTTCCAGCCCCTGCCTCAATTTCCACAATTCTCTCCTCCCTTTTCTCATCTCCCGCTGAAAGTCGAGCTAGCGCGCGCGCGGATTCCGCGTCCCGATCTTTCGACTCCAGCTCCGAGCCGCTTAACCTGAACGGCGGGGCCGATCGCCGTGCGATCGCGGTGAGGCTATCGACGTATTCTCCACGAATGCGACTTCTGGCACATGCGTTGTACAGAAATATTTATTTTGTTCGTAGACTAACGGCGCTGTGTCCACTACAGCCCCTTATCTCTTTCTCTCTGTCTCGCTCACCGATAAGTTGCAACCATGAGCTACGGTTACAACAAATACAGGTAATGTACTTATTTTTTTTTTCGTGCACTGCGACACGTTCTCCTGTCCTTTGCTGTAACAATTGATGGGTGTGACGTAAGGTATACTTGAAAAGGACTGGTATTACTGGTCGAAACATGATTTTATTTTATTAAAATAAAAGATTTGCCAGCCCATATCGTTTTAATTCTTAATTGTATTTCTTTTATCACTGGCGACTTACCATTTCCAAAAACTTAATGTACTTACGTTCAATCACGCTGCGGGGGGGGGGGGTTGCGTTATTTTTTTTCATCAGCAAGATAAGGGTTTTATTTAAGTCACACTTTCTTTTAAAGATACTCACTCTTGCCGTTTAAGTGACTTCAACGTTTCTGTGTTTTTACATATTTTTAAATACACATTTGCATATCAGTGCTTTGCTTGGTCATAGCGAGGAATCTTAATCTTGTTTTTACAAGACGCAGTAGAATACGCCCAGGTACAAAAAATAGAGGAAGATAGCGAATGTCTTTCTCGGTTTCTTTTCTAGTTCCACCATGAGTTCTCGCGGTCGTGGATTTAATTCTCGCGGAGGTGGTTCGTACAGGGGACGCGGTGGTGGCGGAGGAAACGAGTGGAATGGTGGTTCGGCGGGCGGGAACATGTCTGGCAGAGGAGGATACTCATCTTCCAGAGGTGGCAGGTTTAAATATTCAACGACGAGCTACGACTCTAGATCCAAATATAATTCAGGTAATGTATGAGCGTTTGACGTTTGACGAACGGCTGCGTTCGGCGGAGAAAGCTGCTCAGTGAGCGCCGAGGGGTAAACCGCTGAGGGCATTGTGATGTATTTGATTTGCGGCATTACCAGGGATTACGTCATTTCTGGGGCATTTAGTGGGCGGTGACGTTGCAACGTGCTTCTAGGCGCCCCGCTGGGACTCGCTCGCACGCCTCTTCACATTTTGCGCCTCACGCTTGAGCGTCGTTGCATACCGCCTAGTAACAGCTAGAGCTTTCGGTTGGATACGCGTTTTAAGACTCACATGTACCTGTGTACAAGACACTTGTACACGTATAGTCGAATATTCGTACGTGTGACACGTGTAAACGTGTGCAAATATTTGTCAAAATCTGACGAAAGATCTCTATTTCTGCATATGTTTGACATACGTATACGCATAATTCCAGCATTCCAAGTTTTATCCATATTTTGTCACATAATTCTCTAAATATTGTATTTCCCTATTGAGGTGTACACGGCTACACGTTTACATACGTCACATACACGGATATTTGTGTACGTAAATGAGGATTCTTTAAATTCGTATACACGGGTTAAAATACGGATAAGTTAAATACACGAATCACACGTGCAGTCTAGTACTCGTGTACTGGTGAGCTCTAGTAACGGCACCGTCCTTGGGTGTTATTTGAACTTGTTGGGGCATTATAAAGAATCTAAAAAAGATTGTATAAAATAAAGTAATGTCCACCGGACATTACAGCCGAGCTTTAGTGCATTAGTAGGCATTGGTGTACACAATTTCGGTCAGCAGTTCGCTTCTCGGTGAGCACTTTGTGTCGATTGGATTATACTCTTAACTTGGAACTTGGTCCAAGTTTTAGTATTGTGGACGCAGGCCTTTAGAGCTGTGCTGTGATAGAATTATTCTTCTAGATTTCAAAGTCATAATCCAACCGGCGCAAGCGCTCACTGAGCAGTTTTCTCTGCCGAGCCAATAACAGTTAAGGTTTGCGCACGCACGCTTATGAACTGTGCTCCACTCGGTTTTAACAAAGCTTCGAAGCGTTTGTGTGTGGTTTACCTAGACAGAAAGTCACACTTTAATGCACCGAATGGAGCACAGTCTGGTTTGGAGAGTATAGTATGTACAAATTACGTATTAGCAGGGTTGGGCAAGTTAGATTTTTTTTAAACCAAGTTTAGTTAAAGTTAACAGCCTTAAAAGTTTAACTTACGAGACACGGGATCGTACTTGCGACCTACGAGTTACGAAGCAAGCACCTTATTCGCCGAGCATTGGACAAAACGCCAAGACACGTGTATTTTTTTTGGCCTCTAGAATCACCCAAAAAATTGGCATCTCGATGTACTGGATGTAGTGTCCCTTTGTTAGTTAAGATACAAGTTAATCCAGGATAAAATTGAACGAATTTAAAGTTGGGTCAATAATAAAAAGAAATTAAAAAGTTAAAAGTTAAATTTGTTTTATTTTTACATAAAATCGCAGACTTGTGATCACATAAATTGGATTGAATTTCACGACCACCGTTTAAATCGATCACACTTGACAGAATATGGCCCATTTCATATGCGAGGAATTTCACGTGAGTTTGAAAATTAAAACCCCGTATAATGGCTGTGTTGCAAAATTCATTGCCAGCGTCGAAGAGCTCTTATAGTGCACGTAACGTATACTGTAGATTTTTAGCGCTGAATTTTGGAACGCAGAGACTGCCAATGTAGGCAGACGTCTACGTCTCTAATGTAACAAAGTTGTTAATGATTTCACTTTTTAATTTTTTAACTTAACTTTTATCATTTTTACTAGACACTACCCAACCCTGCGCATTAGATATTTTTGAATTATTATATCGTCGGCTTCTCTTTTTAGGTTCAGAGAGATATTCAAGCAGAGGTGGTCGTGGCGAACATTCCAACAGTTATAAAAGACCACGTGTAAGAATACAGAATACATATATAAAAAAGCCTTTTTGTGTCATCCGGAATACCAAAATGGGGGTTGTTGTTTTTTACAGGATTCGTATTCCGGTAGAGATGACCATCGATCATCTAGCGAGTCGACACGTAAACGAATAAGAAGTGACTATCAGGTATGTATTCTCCCCTGCCTCTCTCTTTGTAATCTCCGTCATACGTTTCTCTATCTCGTAAGATAATATTTTGAGAGAAAAGTGTAGCACGGCATCAGTATGCAATGCTCTGAAATTGCTCATGATATTTGAATTTTCGTAATGAAAAGTTTCTTCCAACAATTCAAGTATTGTTTTTATATTATGTAATGTAATTGAGAACGATGGTCCTGAAAGTTTGTCACTTGTCGATTAAAGTGTAACGTATCCAAAAGAATGTGTACGCAAGGAAGAGTTGTGTTTAAAAAAGAAAAGAAAGGAATATCAAATGATTTCAGGACACTCGTATATAAGAAAAATTGGTATACTTTAGACGATGCATTTATAAGTTATCATACTTTCCTTTCAAGCAACGCGAACCAACGGCTTCTCGAACACTCGTTCTTTTTGCGTTGGGACGCTACTGCGGTGGAACGCTACAAAAACGTCAAATTATTAAAAGATGACTCGTTAAAAGATGAGATATACCTAGATGGTATTTATGATATTGCCCGCTGTCCGCATATATATCCTATTAAAGTTTGAGAGCTATTTGAAAAGTCGCTGGAAAATGGGATGGATAGACCCGTACGTGCGAGTTGCATCACGTTATTTCCCGTTAGAGAGCAATAAGCGCAATTGTGCCGATTTATTACGCAGTTACGAGAATAGAGAGTATAGAGAAATTGTAGAGAGAGATAACGTACAACGACCTCACTCATGGGATTTTCATGAAATATCATCTCTAGACGCCGTGTAATCAGTTATCTTAAATTATGTCCAATGCTAAATTACAAAGAGAACAAATTTTGAATAATATTTATACGTTCGTAGACCTTTCCAATCGTATTGGGGCAGGTTTGTCCTTTATCGATCTTCCGTTAAACATGACGCAGAGGGAATTGGGAAAGAATTAATGTGTAATGTATGCATATATCCCTACGAAATGATGGAGAACACTTGACGCACGCATGATACATGTGAGGCAGACGAGCGAAAGATGGACATACACGTATACGTAATATTGTCCAAACCGTCTTAGTACCAAACGCAACCACGCACATGTATTTACAAATGATTACCGTTACTTTCGTTCGATTATCATCTTCGTGTGTTCCATATGAAAGATTTGACGCATCGTTCCATACGAAAGACTTGACGCATCGCACCTAATAATTCGACTAAGTTGGAAAGGTCTATCGTTGAATGGCGAGATAGAATTCGTTAGCTCGAGGGAAGCGAGCGCTGCTATTACTCCCAGGATTGCACATGTGAACGAGATTAGAGATATATTTTCCACACGATTACGCAAAGTTACGTAACGAGGCAAACGTAAAGAGGCATTTAGGGATTCTCGATTATTTAGGGAAAGTCCAATTATATATGGCTAGGTGATACAATGATCATAGAGTAACTGCAATTATTAATCCCAATTATGACTGCGACGGTCGTGACACGACTGGACCTGTTTAAACGATAAACGATTAGCACTGCATGCATGTGATAACCGAATGATGAAATGCAAATGGATTTGAAAGCTGAAAATAGAAACATATCAGTTAATTACTATGCCGACAATTACGCTATTAATTGATCAATCAATTTTTTATTCGGTCGATTGAGTTAGTCAGTTAGCCATTTAGTCAGTCGATCGCTCGATCAATCCATCAATCGATGTCAGTCGGTTAGTCACTCGGATTAGCCCAGTTGGACAGTAGCAAGTAAGATTTAAACGTAGATATGTACGTATGTGTAGAGAGATCTACGAAAGATAAGCGGTAGGAAAGGGAAAAGAAAGGATGAGTGCATAAGCATATGTGCGTAGAATAAAGTATAAGAGACAAAGGAAAGGAGATGAGAGAAAAGAGAGGAAATGCATGGAAGGAGGACAATTAAATTTGATTTGGCAGGGTGGAGGTAGCGGTAGCGGCTCACAGAGGTATTCGTCGTACGGTTCGTCCACGGCAGCGCCCTACGACGATAATAAGGGATCGTCATCATCAGCCGTATACGAGGACAAGAGACAGAGCGAACGAGCGTCGTCGTACCACCGTTCCGAGGATCGTCACTCCGCCTCACGGAGCTACGCGCCTCCGCCACCTCCTCGGATTAGCGAAATGGCACCGCCGCCGACTCAGAGATACACCTCGAGTCGTGGAAGAATATCGCACCAGAGCTCAAATTACAGAGGTCGCATTTCGACCCGCGGCACCGGTGGTAGAGGTGGTGCATTTCACCGCGTGAGCTCTCGATCGGACGTCCTCATGGCTCGCAAGCGTACTCTGCATTCGCTCGACTATCGTCGAAAGCTGCTAGGCTCACGCTCGCGAGACTACATCCAGCGTGTGCGCATGACTACTACCAAACTACGCAGGAGGTAATTTATTAATACAGTCACTTACCGAAAAAAAAAAACACTATCTTCGTAGCCTGTGCTTGAGTATCCTTCTTCAAAGTCGGTTCCTGCAAACCGACTCTCGGTCGATGACAAGACTGAGTGTCGCAAGACAATGATTTAGATGAAAGCGAACGAACAAATGCGCATGCGTGAATAAGTGCCTAGTAAGTAAATCGATTGATAAAAAAAATCAAGATGCGAACGATCTTGAAACGAATGTTACACTGCCGAGAGAGAGAAAGAGAGCTTTTTGCAGGGTTCTAATAAAGAAGAAATCATTGACGATACGTATAAACGTAATGTACGTGTGTACGTGTGTCATCATCAAAACGCAACGTAATAACTTTCGATATGAGAGCTAAAATAATTGTACTTTACTCGTCATGAGATATAATTCTCTTTAAAGTTTATAGCGGTACGACTATACTATTCATATATTTTTTGGCACGACCGAGGGTGTGCGAAGAAGTCGGAACGCGATGAAAAATAAAAGAACAATGAATAATAGACACTTTTAGCGTACACTACGAAACGCATTTCACGTTTTGGGACATAGAGCCGAGATATTAAACCGATACTGTCGCGATATTTTCTACGTATCATCTATAAGCAAGTTTTGCTCGATGATACAACGAAAGACAAAGAAGCACGAAAAAAAAATGGAAAATGCTGGAAAATAATATAAGTCAAAACAAAATTGCTGTGTCATTAGTAGCGGTACTACTAGGCTACCCGGAAGTAAAAAGGACTCGGGATCCGGGACCAGCGTGAAGGACAAGGATAGAGAGATGGCCAAAGCCATTAATGCAGAATTTTCCGATGACGATGACGAGGAAGATGATAATAAGAGTAATTGGGACGACGAAGAAAAGGTAATTCAACAGTGGCGTTAAACAAGCTTGTCAAATGTATGATTATTTATATATTTAAGTATATTTATGTAACTTGTTTATTAGATGAATAGAATATAAACATGGGTCACAGATGCCGGGGATTGTTTTATTGTTTTTAATCGCTGCTGCTAAAAAAACCAAGTGATCCAATCTCTAACATGAAATTCTTACTAACAATAGACTCGTCACTAGAGTTTATTCATATATTTAAGAGCATATTAAATATATAATATTTTATACGATGCTTTTAAAATGTGACACATAATATGCTCTTGCGTGTTTAAATGATTTTGTAATATTTATTTATTATTTATATATTATTGTCAACGTTATACAGCCACACGAACATGATGAAGAGGAGGACCTGGAAGAGGAAGAAGAGAAAAAGAAGAAGGAAGACAAACGTAAGAAGGAGAAACAGGATAGGGAAAGGCAACACACCGAAGATGAGGAAGAAAAAGACGATGATATTAAAGAGGAAGATGATGATCAGAAGCGAGAAGTGAGTCACATTCAGCCCTATACTATCTAAATTACTATTAGTTTTATTGCCCTCAATAGTGTTTTCTTCACTTGTTCTAATCCATTTTGTTGGGTCTGTAGGAGGATGAAGATGACGATGGTGACGACGAAGAACGCGACGAGAATGAAAAAGCGGAACGTGATAGAACCGCAGATTCCGAAGAATTGCCGAGTAGACGGGACGGTAGAAAGTTTATAAAGTTGAAATGCCCTCATTGCGCCCATCACAGCGTCACGTTCAAAGAATATTCGCTCCATCTGTTCTCTGGCCGCCACAGTGCGGCGATGAAACGTATCGCTGCTCGACACAAGGCAACTATAACGCGTATGCGAGTTGTTCAACGGCAAGAGCAAAGGCGTATCGAGGCTCGCGATATGGCACGCGGCACGCTGCCCTCTCGTACTATGTTCTGTGCCATTTGTAAATTAAACTACCGTTCCTTGAAAACCGCTCATCAGTTGTCCGAGTCTCACCGCCAAATGAAACGATTTCTCACACCATTCTGTCGTGTTTGTCGTATTCAATTCCGTTCACCAATGTTCTTTGAGACACATATGTGCTCCCTAGAGCATATCAAGGTAACTGTTGTACTTCATAATCAATTAATTGTTCATTTTTCTTTGTATGATGACTAATGTAAGTTGATTTTCCTCTCATCAGAGAAAGAGTATATTAAGAGAAAGAATGAATGCAAGTGGAAGTGGCGAAGCAGAGGGGGATTCGAGCGCGCCAGAAGAAGATGATAAAGAAGTAAATCTTGACAATTTTATGACTTTGGATTCTGTAGGTGATGTAGACGGTATGTAACAAGCATGTACGAAATATCCCTACGAAATGTAATATCCCATGCACTTATCTCTAAATGTCACATTATTGTTGTTTTTAAAGAGGATGAAGAGTCCAGCGACAAGAAAAAGGAAAAGACCGAGGGTGAAAGTTCAAGCGAGGCGGAGAAAAAATCGAAAGGCAAACAAATGATAAAAGTCGGCGCGGAATTTATAAAACGTGTCGAAGTACAATATTGCGAATTGTGCAAAGTATATCTACCACGCAGCGAAAACACAGAGCGGGCGGTCGCTTTACACTGTTCTACTCGTAGTCACCTTAAACGGTATATCACATTGATGTTCAATGATGAATGAATCGATGTTATAATCGTTGTATTTACAATCGTATGCATACTGCAGGTACGTGCGAGATAACGACGACAAGGCACTTAGACGTCAAGCGGAAAGAATACATCTTCAATCGTCATCGGCAACGAATGTGAATTCTACCAATTCCACCGTGACTAACAATGCATCGGACAACGCGAAGACTTCTCCCGTCAATTCCGAGCCACAAGTATCTGCTATACCAATGTCTACTGCGGCTGATAATAATGGTGTTTGCGGCGCAGAATACGTTAAAGTTGAAGAAGAAAAATCATGTAACTTAGAGTCTGAAAAGAATGCGAAAGATAGTAAGAATAATCCGGGGGATGAAGACGACGATGACTATCGCGCGCATGGCAGTGATAAAATTATTTGGGATGACGTCGACAAGGATTTAGGTGACATTTTGCGAGAAAGCGAGGCAGGAGCATCGAAATCGAGCGACGATGAAGATTCGCGTTACGATCGTTTTCGTAATTCGGACAAGAAGCAGCCCGGGAAAGAAAAAGAAACTGAGAAAGGTGAGAACCTTGAGGACAAGAGCGGTAATAATAAAATTAAAGACGTAAAAAATTAAACTTGAAAAGATGGATTCTATCGTCGAGAATCGTCTTTCGTTGTATTTTTTCAATTTACTTGACGCATTTTCAGGTTATTTCGTTTCATCTTCTCTAAATCTCGGTCTAATAATTGCTTTCATAATAAATCATGCAAATACCAAGTTTCTTGGAACTATCGTTTAATTAAACAACTTAATTTGTGCGTAGCGTATTACACATTCAAAATATTAATTAATACATGTTCCATTGTATTTCCTTGTTTGTTTGAAAATATGTGTTAATTTCAATGTGTCCAAGTCTCGCAATTTTCAATTTATGTAGTTTTAACGTATAAGTCTTACATCATTGATACGATCATATGTTGCCTATAAGTGACATCATTCAAATGTAATATACTAAGCATTACTGATGCTTTCCCCTATGAATTTGTGCACACATTTATATTTTGCATATTCATGGAAAATGTATAAGTATTATAGGTGTCTTTGGGAAGCACACATTTGGCACTAAAATCGTCTTCTATCTTCGTTCGATATATAGCGAGTGACAAAGATAGACTGATGCTTTCAGTGCTAATAGCGTTTTCCCATATGCAGTCTATGTTCTATATGTGCCTAAGTTTATTTTGGACTGTATCAATAGTGCCTAGTGTAGGTATATCTAAACAATACACGAAGTAAAGCATACAAATTTCAATTTTTATTTGTCAGCGTGAAGGAAGTGTGCGCCTGATCAATGTGTGCATCTCATGTAAGCACAATTTAACTATAGATTTTATTGAACATAATAAAGTCCGCACTCTAGGATCAAGAATTGTAGTAGCCTTTCCTGTCAATCTCCTGCTCATAGACGTAGGAAATATCTAGACGGAACGTCAAGTATCCATCATAAGCTAAACATTGAAAAAATTATAACTTGTTTTCTTGAATATCTCAAAGAGTATTAGGCAAATAAAAAATGTTTTAGACAAAAGTTGTTCATATTAATAAGTAAAATATAATAGTGTAATAAAAAATAGGAGTTCTGTTTAAAAAATTGGAGGTGACCTTCACGTGACCTTCAAATGACTGTCCAAGGTCAAGTCAAAGCCATCACCTACTGTCCCACTTCAAACCAAACAACTTTTGTTTAGAACGTTTTTCCGTATCATATTTTTTAAGTTATTCACGTGGATCATTGAAAATGAAACGCCCTGTATAGTTCCAAAATTTTTTCTAACTTCTAATCACGAACATTAGGAATCTCGAAAACTGGCGAAGTATCAGGAG
>NW_011967183.1:725108-796176 GCF_000949405.1 Vollenhovia emeryi | reverse complement strand
AAAAATCTCGAAAACTCACAAAGTATCAGGAGAACATGATCAGCAAAGAGGTGGCACTTGATGATGATATCGTTGCGCGCGCAATGTGTAAGTTGTGTATGTCCACAGTTAAAAACTCCGTGGACCCGTTATCTCCCAAAAATTGCGCGTATGAGTCCTCCCTGCGGGACGTCTTCACGAGCGTAAATGTTAAAGACGAGGAGTGGGAACGACGGTAGGTAACATCAGCCGAAACGTGCAAACCGGCCGCAGGCCTGCTATACATATGTCATTAACCGGAAACTTTGTTAACATATATAAGTAATATATAGTAAAAGCGATAATTTATCACGGGGCCCCGAGAGACGGGAAAAAAGATAAAAATGCTCGCAAAGCACATCACTTTACGAGTTGTGAAACTGATTACGTGTTCAGTGACGTAGCTCGCGCATGCGTACAGAGGTCACTCCGGAGACACTCGTGTTCCCCAATCGCTGGTACTTGGTCGCGATGTCAGATACGGGAGAATCAGTCAGTCGTCGAGTGACGCCGAGCGTTTGATGATTGTCATAATCGTCCACATTCAACCGTTGCGATCGTTAGAACCAGTGCTTCCAGACGAAAGCCTTTGTATCCACGGTGGCTGATGGTGAGGATGTGGTGAGGGGTGCTCTCAGGTTAACTCGCTGAGACTCAGCTACGGCGTAATCACGCGTGGGAACCGGGAGAAGCTGAGACGTGCTGCAACGTGTCACAACGTATTGCACAACGTGCAAGTTCATTGCTTTCACGATTGGCGAGTTCTCAGCCAAGGACTTATCAAACGCGGATTAATCGTGCTTCCAGCGTAGCCTCTCTATTACAACGAACCTCATTTTCGGCGGCGCGTGGTGTCCCGAATAAAACGCTCGCACGTCCACGTGAAACCAGCTGATACGTGACACAGAACAATGGCACTAATACGAGGACTGCGGCCGTTCTTGCTCTTGGGGACGAATTATTCGTCTAAGTGGATGTCCAGTCAGGCGGCCCTCGCGAGAACCGTGTCTACCATGCAACCGCTCTCCAAGAGCAAAGAGTGAGTACAAGAGATTCGAGCATTGGTCATTTCCTCGCGTGGAGAATGCGGAACCTTTATTTAGAAAGAAAGCGCGAAATGGTGCAAGATAAACGAATTTTTTAGATTGTATACATGCAATATTTACATACACACATATATCTACAGTGTATACACATATACGGAATGTCCGTCCATAAATATATTTATATATTTATATTATTGATGCAGGAAATTCGCGCGGTTTTGAGTTCGCACTTTACATTGCGATATCCCTCCAAGTCGCAAAGATCATTATCGTTTTCTTGAATAGTTACATTTTTTGGGTAAATCGCAATCTTTTCAAAATCTCAACAATTTTCTGGGATGCACGGGCGTCCCTGAATATGGTGGCCCCCAAGCCACCTTCAAAATATAAACGGGGATACATCCGCGCCCTCTATTTCCTCGGTGGGGGTGTTTGAAATTTTAGACAACTTTGATCAAATTCGAATTGACTTAATCGGTGATCAGGTTGACGGTTCACAGTGAAATTTCTAATAGCAATTCGTCTCGCGTGTTGGGCAACCAAAAAACTCGACAATTCCGTCTATGTTAATGGAATACCGCACGATGAGTGCTTAATTTAATTGCTGATAATCAGACTTTGGTCGAAGTCACTCTTAGGCCTGGTTTTTCATTTTCTGGTTAACAGCTAACCAGAAAATGAGAAACCGGGCCACCTTCTACTTGACACCAGATATAGCGTCAAAATAATTAGTAACATTAGTGCTGTTAAATGTCATTAACAACTTTCATGCTTTGAAAACAAGAGGTGTCTCGTGAAAGCTGCACCAAAAAAAGATATTTCTATCGTGAAAGCTGCTACCAAAAAAGGACTACCAGTATCGCGAGAAATCTTTTAAATATGCTTAAATGAGCATATAACTTTAGCAACTTATAAACGGTTAATTAAAATTTGCATCTTATTGCTGATGGTCAATACAAAAAAATAAATACCGTGTATATTTCATTCAGGGTCTCTATAACGTTTGTTAAAGCCAATGGAGAGAGGATAAAGGCGAAGGGGAAAGTCGGTGATAGTATTTTAGATATCGTTGTAAATAATGACATCGACTTGGATGGTTACGGTATGAACATTTTGTATCTATGAGACATTCTTGTCCTTAATAATTATGCGCAAATTTGACGAGACGAGTGTATTTTCCAACTTAAACGCAGGCGCTTGCGAAGGGACACTGACATGCAGCACTTGTCATTTAATTTTTCCTAAAGAAGTATTCGACAGTCTTCCGGACGAACCTACGGACGAAGAACTGGATATGCTGGAATTGGCGTTCGAGCGAGGTGACACGTATGTGTTTCAAGCTTTATTTAGATTGTACTCTATCTTGCTAGTTGAAAAAAGTTTTGTGGGCTAATAAAAGCTCTATACGGGAGAGACACGTTCTCCGAATCTCACTTTGTAATATCTTTTACATTTATTCATGAATTAGCTTTCCCTACCTATGTCCCTGTGGGATTTTGAATAAAATTTACTTCAAGTAGAACTGTCCCTCACAGAACATCGTTTGATTTGATATTCAAATCGATCATCTCAGTCTCCTTTTCTGGTTCCATTATATGTTTACCTTTTAAGATTTCTCACGGATTATTTAATTAATTTTATTATTTATCATACTTTGTGGATATATTTTTTATAATCGTCGCTATTTTAAATACATGTATCTAATTTTAGCTCAAGATTGGGATGCCAGATAACAATGACTGAAAGCCTAGACGGCATTGAGGTGAGAGTACCAACTACCATTAACGATGCGAGGCAAACATGATAACTCAAGAAACCGTGTTCAATCGGCGCTTAGATAATTTTAGGCCGAAATTTATAAGTAGCTTAATTCAATCCAATATTTTTTTTCTGATATAAATGCAATTTGTATATAGTAGTAAAAAATTATATTCGGATCTAAGTATGCAAGAAATGTTGTACAGACGCAATTTTTTAAATTGTATATATTATGGTGCACAATGCAATATATAAATATAAATATTATATATATTTATATTTATATATCGTATAAAATGTTAACATACTTTGTACAGAAAAATATAAAATCATATTTTTATTAAAGATATCAGCGACGAAAGAACAATAAAATTTTTTAATTTATAACTTTTTAAAATGGACTCTGATTCTTTTATTTAATGCACTTATAATCTAGAAATTGAGTGCAGATCCTTTTCCGAGAATCAAACGCTTATCAAATTTTACTTGCAAAATATTGTTGCTGAGTTTACGTTTACGCTATCATCTTTGCTTTTGTGTCATACGGGTGTAATAATATATTGAAACATCGAACCGAGTGCAAGCGTATTTTAATCTAATCACGAAAGAGGTCATAGAAAAGTCATAAGTTTTGCAAATTAACCATTTACGTGGCTACGTTAATTATCAACGAAAAATATATATCTTCAGGACAAATTAATAACAAAAAAAGATGTGTATGTATGCTGACGAGAGCTTCATATGTAGGGAATATTACTCTACTGTTACCCAACGTTCGCGTGAATATATTTCAAATTTTCAATAAACCGATGGAAATATACTTAAATCATTTAGAACAATGTGAATCACATTTATATTACGACTGAGATAACGTACAGCTTCATTCGCAATATATATCTAGAATAATTTATTTTTTCATTTTTTAATTACATACCAAATACATCTACTGTTATTACGTAACTATCAGTACATAAAGCTAAAACACTTTTGTACTATGTGCGTTATATATGAACCCGACAAATAACTTACTCACATGATTAAATTATTACATGCTTCACTACCTGTAAATGCATTATTACTACACTACTTACAAACGCGGTAAGGTGTATACATGTATATTATTAGGCAATTTACATATTTTCAATTTCTTACCCTGCCCATTTAAATTACATCTCTAGAATATATCTCATATATTCTTGCGTTATGTACATGTATATTTGCTCGAGTTGTTTCTCGATTCACTTAAATGTCAGAATAGTTCATTAAAATCATCGTATTTCGAATTTCTAATTAAATTTATAAAAACCAAGTTGCTAATATTAATATTCTTTAAATAAATTGATTCAATGATTATATATTATACTTGATAAAAAAAATATATATATAAGATAATCTATAAATAAGGAATTTAGATATAATGTCACAATAAGAGATTTCAAAGCATTTTTGTATTTAAGTATTCGACAAGACTGTAAATAAAATTGCAGAATACATTTGTAGAAGCTCCATTTTCGCGCATTCTTTTACTTTGCCAGTAACTCATTTTCGTTAATATCAGCTTTCGTGTTTACGGATTTGAAATTCGATTATTTACAAAAGAGGCAATAAAGATATCTGGGAATACCGGATAAAAAATTTATTTTTAATGTTTTTAGATAGTTCCAAAAGTTATCTGTGATTTTTGTTTTAAAATAAAATTAATGGAAAAAATGTTCTCCATTTTGATGATATACCTTTTTTATCCAAATCTTTTTTGTTCGTTTTTTGTTTCTTTTTAACGCGTAGTCGTAACATCCAAGTATTCCGTATTTTGATATCGTGATTACGCAAAGAAAAAATATACGGGATAGTTTTCGAGAACACGTAATCGAATATGGAACTTTTACCGTATTAGTAGTAATATAACGTAAGTATATGTTATGTCATACCCATGAAACGTCTTTACATAAGTCGTTACCACATGATTTGCATTATGATTCTATGCAATATACCATAAACGACGCAAATTCTCTAGGCTTTCTCTTTTTTTCAATTGCATTGGAAGTTAGATTCTGAATAGACTACATAACGCGATTAGTATATACATATATCGCAAGGATATGAACATTATTAATACAAATCGAAAATAAAAAGATATGTTCTAAATTCATAAAAACTGTTGTATATGCATCCTCAAATATGCAGCTATTATAAATATATTTTTTTAACGTTCAGGAAGATGTTTCTCAGATCATTACTAAACTATATGAAATGACGACTTGATATATTTTTGCGTTTGATAAGCGCGAAAGTTGAGTGCCAAGAATTGTTTTTGTGGCTTCGAAGAAAAAAAATTGTGATAAAAAAATAAAATTTCTCGCGTTGTAAGTATTCTACAATTATGTTTAAGTACTGGAGCTACGATCTCTTTTAACGTGTGAATCCTTCACGACCACATAGTAACGATATAAAATTATAAATATAATCCTAAATGCGCTTAAATTATAAACTCATAAGCGGCTTTATAGCTTAGTACCTTTAAATATTAAAACGCACGGACGTATAAAGGAAACGAAATCGCAATATTTGATTTGTAAATCGTACATCACACATTCGGCGGCTTGAAATTTGAAGAACTCGTTCAATTGTTTTCTTTTTTCACTTGATAGATTAATGAACGTGCAGGGTGAACAATTGGATTTACGATTTGTGCAATCGTACGAGCGTTAGAACAATAGAATTCAATGCTCTATTCTTATACGAATGTTGATCTATTGAAATTCGCACAATAGACAACAGGATTTACATATTTCATACACGATTATCGCATTAAGGCGATTTTTGGCGACTGTTTGGTACATATACCAAAGTGTACCAGAGTGTACACTCGGCGTCATGAATGCCTTTACACCTGAAATAGCCGTTAAGTTCAAGTTATTCCGATAAAAAACTTAATTTTATTAAATGAAATTTTCTTATTGAATATCTTTAGCGGTATTCACAGAGTGTACACTCTGGTACACTTTAGTATATGTATCAAACAGTCGCCAAAAATCGCTTATAGTTAAAAGTACCAAAAAATTGAGCCAAGCAACTGGCTAAGTTTTTGACTTTTATAATGCTCAATTTTGATTAATTTCTAGTAATGTTTACATCGCATACACACAGTAATATCATTGGGAAAAGAAATCTGATTTGCGTCGAGTTCATTAAATTACAAGCATTTTATTAATTGTCTCGGCGAATTCGGTTGCTTGTACTAGTGCGCACTGGGTGCACACTAAGGCTTGTTTACAGTCAATTCTTATATTTAAAGATCGTCTTAAATATCTCTTGAAATATTTCTCAACTAGTAAAATGATCTGTATGTCATCCATACGGATCATTTTTTTGACTAAATACTCCTTGAACATATATTTAACACAAAATTAAATATAAAAATTGATTATAAACAGGCCTTAGTGTGCACTCAGTGCTCACTAGTGCAAGCAACCGTATTCGCTAACAATCAGCTGCGTAATTATACAATAACCGGAATTCTAAACTCTTATGCTTTCACGCACACATGCGAACGAAAATAATCTAGGACTAGAGATTCTGCAAGAGATAAGTACAAATAATAATAATATTAATTGAAAAAAAAACACATGGCAAGATTCACATTCGTGCCAATTTCTCATTTCGTCGAGGATCTCTGAGGCTTCGAAAGTACGTACACTGTTGAATATTTCAATCGTAGTACTCGGGACTCGAAAAGCATGAAGATACAATTCTGTGCAGTGTTTTGATAAATTATATCTAATATAAAAAATTATTTTAAATATGTTTTTAAATAAAAATCTGTTTGTAAAAGGCAAAAAATTAAAGTTTTATTCTTATCATTGGAAACTGCACGAATTTTTGATTGTCCGATACTGAATGTCGTGTTAACCAGAAAGGATACTTACGAAGAGCGAAATGTAGCACGTATTCGGTAAGAGGAATTCTTTTTTTGTCGACGTTACGCAACAGGAACCTGTTGCTGCTGCTCTCGGTTATAGCAGGATATACCAGTCGTAAATAAAGCATAAATCGGCAAGTTTCGTTCGGGGAATCGAAATGATTGTCGCATTGCAGCAACGTGGCGTAAAATCTCTGAGAACAGTATGTACAATAAGTATATGTAAACATTTATATGCATACGGTATCCCCGAACGCATCGATAAAAAATTCAAGCAAGCGGAACCTGCCTGAGAAAATTGTAATTAGCGATAAACAAGAAATATGTAGCTCATCAAGGCCAACAAGAAGTAGCGCTATTGACCAATCATTAAATCATGTTAGCTACAATACTAGCAGGATTAAGACAGTTCCGACTTTGACTATACAAGAGAACTATGCACCCCGACGGGAGAGAAATAAAAAAAAACCTTATGACTCGAGTAATACTGGTTTAACGATCCGGGCTATAAACATGGTCAGTGGCTTTGAGAGTATAAATTCCAAGGTCGTCAATTGCCGGAATAGCATGGAGGATAGACAAACAAAGATACTGATGAAATAAATTCCAATGGAATTCTTCGACATTCTTGAAATATCACCTTCAAACTAGTAATAGCGGCTAAAAAACATTATTCTGGATCGTCCTGCGTAATTTCTATAGCAATGGTAATTTCGATAAAATCTATCATTAAAGTTGTCTTAAAAAGTTGTGTCCAGCAATGTAAGATTATAAAAAGTAAATTAAAGAAAAATGCATTGCGATTAGCTATTATCTTAAATTAAGGAAATAAATTCAATTGAATCACCTTTGTTTCACGCTTTTGCGTGCAAAAATTCATTGAAATTATTCTCTCCTTAGTTATTTAATCTGGAATAAGTTGTTTAGCAGCAAAACTGAACGGTGTTTTCAATAATCGCCGAGATTCATAAATATTCTTCAAGGCTTCATAAATATTATATATGCGGTAAGCAAAAGACTCGCGATAATATATCGTTATCGAAGCGATGCGGATATTCTGGTAAATAACTTCTCATCGGCCTTTGTCAACATCTAGGAATACTATATCATCAAAGGAAAGGATAAATGCTAAGTGACGCCGCAATGATAACGCGATAACATGCCGATAATGTTACAACATGACGCAATAATAACAACGTGAGATAAACAGCGACAGCCTTAACAATTTTTGGTCCCTTGTTTTTAGGCAATATCTATTGAAGAATTTGTTTCTAAATAAGTTTAGATCTATTTCTTATAATAAATATCGACTTGAGACGATCCGGGAGATAATCTCTTTCGTTGATCAAAGGAATAGAAGTTCCGAACAGATTCTCCGATTTTTGTCTTCGGGTCCTTCCACCGGCCCCTTAAGGTTCCTAAACGAGAGTCGACAATTCGTGCGGGCTGTTGGTGGTAGCGGCACTGCTCAGATCGAGCGTGGCCGCCGGCAGGCCGGGGCTCACGCTGCCGCTGGTCTCGCGCGGCAAGTGCTGCGACCTGTTGAGCTTGCCGCTGCCGCCGCCGCCACCGCCGCCGTTGGGACTCGGTGGCGACCGGTCGCCGGGCGTCGTTGGTGGTGTGGCGGTGACGGCGACAGAGGCGGCGGCAGCAGCAGCAGCAGCGGCGGCGGCGGCGGCGACAGCGATACCGCCGCGATGCGTCAGGTGATTGTGCTGCGATGCGGCATGCGGCGACGACAGCAACAACGGCGGCGACATGGAGGACACGTGCCGCTGTTGATGAGAATGATGCTGGTGAGGATGATGCTGATAAGAATGGTGAAGGCCGCGACTAAGCTGGGCCAGACTGACGGTCGAATGACCGATCGGGCCGCCGCTACCGATCTTCGAGCCCATGTGCAGCGTCGGCCGCAGTTGCAGCTGCTGATGATGATGGTGATGTTGCTGCTGCTGCTGATGATGCTGGTGCGATTGATGCTGCGAGTGTACCTGCTGATGCGGCTGATGATGCTGCAGCTGCTGCTGTCGCTGCAGCTGGGCCGCGACCTCGCATTGCTCGCGGGCAAACGCCTTTACCGCATTCGTCTTCTCCTGCGAATTGCAAAGAGAGAGAATTCCGTTAAATATTTTGCTTTATTTAGATAAGGGAGAAAGAGTACGAGAGAATCTGGAGAATATGGAAATCCATCATGTTTCGTGAAACTGTTGCTTCATGTCGTTCCATAAAATTATTATTTAGGTACTTAAACGCCGTTATCTGATTCCAAACACGCTTCCGAATATGATATCAAGTAATCCAAATGAGATAAAAGAGTGGGCAAGCATATAGGGGAATATTAGGAAAATGTTGGTCGTAATGCTGAAGGCATTGCGGAAGAAACATATCCTCTCCGTCGTGCAATTTATGTAGCGGCGAAGTGTCGGCGAAGTTTATCGCGGAGAGACGCGACGGGGTGCCGCGGCGGTCGCAGTTACACAAAAATCTTCCGCTTAATCACACAATTACGTAATGCGAATCGAAGTATCGTCCCAGAATCGCACGAACGTTAGGTAGAAGAGCTGTACTGTTATCGGCTCTTTTTTCCGCGGGGCAAAAACTTGACGGCGGACACGTCCGTTCGCACCCACCGGCCGCTTAACGCATACACGCACGCACGACATCCTGCGTACAGATCCAGTTTGGAATCGAATTACACGGTAGAATGATCACCGACGTAAATAATAGCGTGATAATGACATCGACCGTTGCGGGATATGCTAATAAGGCACGGCGGGGCGAGATTAAGGGCGTAGAGGGAAGGAGACGCAGGCCGGTGCATCGGCGCGTAGTGAAACACGACAAAATAAAGTGGCGAGCTGGCCGCGACGGAGATCCGCGTACGATCCAACAAAATTCGCACGCCGTTAGGTCGGACGAAGGGGGAGGAAAGCGGGCGGAAGACGGGAGAGGCGTAAAAAAAAGGGCGCACTCACTTTCTGCCATACGAAGACGTTGTGGACCATGGCGCATCCGCAGAACACGATGCCGAGGCCGATGAAGACCGACGTGACGATCGCCGGTGTCGAATGGAACTGGATGAACGTGTACAGGATCATACCTGCGGATCACGATGCAGGATTTATTTATTGCAGCGAAAGCTTAGCTTAGTTCGTGCACAGTCCCTTTCCAATTGTTACTTTAGAAAGAGACAAACATGGATTCAACCAAGATTCCAGTTAAGCGACGCTTGGTGAAGCCAGGTCTGAAAAGAAGCGCTTCGTTCTTACCAGTTAAGAAGACGGGGATGCTAATGAAGAAACCCCCGACGGCGCACACGCGGCTGATGGACGATTTTTGCAGGTACTTGTTACTCCTGAAACAGACAAGAGTCGCGGAGCGACGGTGAGTTTCGCGAGTCCGTGATAATTGGGCCGAGTTATAAAAGCGCACGTTTTCGTTGCCGTTTCATCGGCAATTATGATTCACGGAGACGCCTCGCGCGGCCTCAGGACCGACCGAATCTCAATTCACGTCGACACGCGATGCGTCTCGGATAAGAATTCGATTCTCCGCGGATCGAGCGAGATACATCCTTTTCGCGATTAATATAGTAAACTTTTTTTAATTTCATTTCATTTTTCCTACGACTTTCGCACTTGACATCTGTCATTTACCGTCCATTCTAGGTTCTAACGCCGAATGGATATTATACAGCGATGTCTCTATCGTTTGACATAATTTCACACCTTTAAGTTTGGCGAACTTGTAAGTTTCTATTTGTTTTAATTTATTACATATATAAAACAACGTAATTGTTATTTCGATCTCTTGCTACGCAAGACCATATACATAACTTTTTCGGTTTCTTCAGACATTTGCGGGTACTCATGTAAGTTCGTTACCTGAAGAGGACCAGTATCACTGGCCGAAACGTTGTAAAGTTATAATAGAATAAAGAAGTGCCAGTAAGGTCGTTTCCACGCTTAATTGTATCTCTTAATTTCTCGACTGGCGTTAATATATCTGCTGTTGGAATATTAAATACGCGCCCCAAAATGACATAAAACGTAAGACGAACAGTAAATTCTTTTCACAAATAACTCGTGTCAAGGAGAGCACATTACGTCGTTACCATTTTAAAAACGCACGTCGGCCTTTACATATTTATTTTCAATCTTCAAGAACCTCGCGACTGATTGAATGCTGCGCAAATTTGTTGCGCCGACGCAAAAACCGTGAGGGGAGCAGAACGGGAATGCCTTTGGAGTACCTCGGCTTCGGAGTACAAAGGCCGTAAGTCAAAATATTCTGCTCCTCGGCAAATATTGCATAATCGCGAAAGTGCAGCGATACGATCGGTGCATAACGGTATACGCGCACTCTCTACAGATAACCCACGCTTTTTTTTTCTCTCTCTCTCTCGTCTTCGGCCCGCTCTGTCGCGCGCGTTCGAGCGCGCTCCCATCTCGAAAGAGAGTCGGACGCGTCAAATGGATTTATGGTCCCGACGTAAACGCGGGACCAGTAGGCGTTTTTGTGGCGCAACTAATCTCTCATACGTCGGTGCCACGCTGCAGTTAGGCGTGCCCTCGTCGTAATCATCTTAGGTTCTCCATAAATAAAACGCCGGCCACAATGCTCCTCCGTGGCGTGCGTAACGATAAGGATTATTATTTAAAGGCCACCTTTAACTCTCTCTCTCTCTCTCTCGGATTAGATCCACGAATTAGGATTACTATAGTATTATATCTTCTCGATAATGCCGCGTTCAAGCAAAATTTCAATGAATTATCTGAGAGTTGATAATTGAATATAATTTACATTTATCGCGACAGGCACATCATTTCCGGTATGGATATGGGGAGACATCAGACTAAAAAGCTGGACAATTATTCACACGAATGTCTCGCGTAAATTTCAAGTATCGAAAGCTATGTTCGCTTTTTACTTATTCGCTGAAACATCCTGTGTGTATAAAATATAAAAAGAAGACGTCAAGTGCAAGGGTAATTGAAATTGTCTTCGCCAAACGTTAATTATAGTTCCGGTAATTTATCACAACGCGCGCGCGGTGGCTTACTCCCAGAAATAAATTACCACTGTACTAGAAGTCTCGAACAATAGTAGTTCTAATCGCTTCGCATGACCCGCTCGTGTATCCAAAGAGATCGTTGACCCCGAAGGGCGGCAGCAACGGCTGCGTGGGAATTCCTCATTGCACCTTATAGATGACGCTTATTTAGAAACAGCACGCAGACGAAGATTCGTGAGCTTTGCGGAGAAACACGTTTCGGTACGAAAAGGATGGGAGAAATCCTGTCGAAGCTACGACATCCGAGACATATGCGCCGTAAATGCTGTATTTTACCGGCGAGAGCTATTATTTAATCATTTGTAGTTAATTCCCAGATAGCACAAAGGTGAACGCTGACCAAAATCATGCACAATGCCTACTAGTGGCCATTACTTTGTCTTATTATCTTATTGTATCTTTTTACATTCTTTAAAATGATAATCAAGCTTTTTATTCGACATTAAACGGCCAGTGTTCTAACGTGTATGGTATAAAAATATATATGGACGAAAATTACCTAAAGTTGACTGAACATTTTGTGCCGAAACAGAATGGATTCATGAGTCTGTGGTAGCAAATTCATAATATCATATCTGGAATTGTCACAGGTGAATGATTAGACATTTTTGTCGTTAGATAAATTACTAAATTAATAAATCAGGAGTAAAAGTTAAAAACCAGTCAAATGAATAAGATAGTGTAATAAGTTAAGTATAATAAATTAATAAATTAAGAGTAGAAGTAAAAGAAACAGTCAAAGGGATAAAATAATAAGTTAAATAAATAAATTGATTGGCTAATAAGTTAAATGTAAGGGTCAAAGGATAAAAAGGCAAGTGCTCGTGGACTCGAAAACAAATTCCCCTTGGTTTATTAAATATACGTGTAATTTAGTGTCGAGCTATACCCAAGTCGCCGACAAATTTTCGTTTTCGTCATTGTCCGCAATGTGTTACCTCGAGACTCCACTTCTCGACTTCGAACCGCGACGTATCGTTCGCGCCTTCACATTCATCATTCGTGCCTCTCTTTTTTCTCTCTCTCTCTCTCTCTCTCTCTCTCTCTCTCTCTCTCTCTCTCTCTCTCTCTCGCGCACGACGAAATTATACGAGTCCAAGTTGAATAGGCGCGGACGCTTTTGTCGGGCCCTCGTCGTGCCGTCGTTGTCGTCACGTTTGTGCATCTCTCACCGGCCATGAATGAACGTACCGAATCAAAGCAACGCGTCTTCCTGCTTAATACGCGAGATCAACGGGGGTTTTGTTGAGTGCCGATAGAAGCGAGTCACTCCGGACTCCGGAGCACCGAGAGTGACAAATCACGCGCCAACGGCTGCAACTTTTACCCGTTATGTACCAGTCGAGCAGACAAACGGAGACTTTTCTCTTTCATCGAAATGACGGCGAAAGAGTACAGTAATCTAGTAATCTAGTAACGTAACGTAACGTTACGTTTCACACATTTGTCCGAGATTAATTCGCGGATCTTATTAAAGATAATAAATTTATGATAATCTTATAATATTTGCTGATCGTATCGTTGCCATGAATGAAAGTGAGATACTTTTGGAGTTGAAAATGAGCCCGGAAAGGTCAGATCTGTTAATCAAGTCAAGATCAGAGAAACGGTTAAAAACTGGCATTAGAAAATGCCACGAGTCTTCAAGGAAAGGCATTTTCATCCGACGTTACAATTTGAATGTCTGAAAGAGCAGTAATTTTCTCCTTTGCAAAAGCAAAAGCGCAAGACGTACATATGTATTTTCGCACGTGCTAACTGTTGAATGGCATTGTTGTGCACAGACGATGAGCACAGGATTATACATTCCTGGCATCTACTTTTACATAATGGAAATCTTTCGCATGAAAGAGCAGTTTGTAACACACACCGCGGCCGTTTGCTCGCCCCTATTCTTACATATCGACTGCTACGGTAATTATCCTAGGATTTACAATCGTGACTGAACTACCATTATTCAAAAATCCCATAACGGTCGAGGTGAAAAATTCCCACCCAACTCTCGCGTGCGAAATGCGCTTTCTTTCATTAGACCGTCGTAGCTTCTTCTTCTTCTTCTTTAAATTTCCTAAGACCAGACCGCTACGTTACCAGCCTATCTGACTAAATTCGTGTGTTATATTGTATTCAATGAGACCAAGGCCAGGGGATATGTATATGTTTGATTGAATTGTTCTTGTGCGCAGTTGAGCCACTCAACTTCTTTCATCAAGATCCTCCATCCACGGCAATCAGCGCTTCCTCCCAATACGATCGATCACGTGGAATGACGTAGACCATTTCCAGGAAACCGGAATCCGCCCGCGTCCGCGCGTGAATCGTCGGAAACATTGACCCGACATTCGCCACCGGACCGAAATATCCGCGGATCCGGTTATTTATAAAGCGGCGAGGTTCATTAATTAAGCGCGACCGCCGGAAAGTCAGCAACAGACGCGATGCGACACAACTTTTAATGACCGCGCGGAAAATCATGCGCGTCCCCGCGTGCGCCCGCCACATTCATTGCCGGAGCTGAACAACAAGTCGGAGAATGTCGTTCCGGAGTGGGAATCTCGCTCTCCGCTCCGAGACGATTCTCGCATCGCCGCGCTGGCCGCGGCGAGTCTGATGCTCTATTGATAACGACGGCACAGAGAGATCTGTTTCCGACGGTCGAGTCTAATTTCGCGCGCAACAAACAAATTTTAGACGGCTCCACCAATGTAGACATCAGTCCGTCCCATAAAGGTGTAGAGCTCATTCCAGATCAAGCAGCGTGAACAGACGTGAATGGACCAATTTGTTTCGATAATTGAACGTGAATGGCGTCGATTTAAGTCGAATCCTCTTTTCGACTCGCAAACGAAGAAACTCGCCACATTTGTCACAATTCTCGGCCCCAGCTAGAGACGATTCTACGATCGTACAAGAGTGAGATAGCCTGTGTTTCTCTCTCACTCGCGGGAATTTGACGAACTCTTATGGCCAGTCTCTGATTACAGGGTCTCTAGTCCTAGCTAGCTTGACCTGGATTCATCTCGAGACGATACCGGGCAAAATCACCTTTCAATTTTTGGGGTATAGTGTTTAAGTGCACGAATGAAAAATTCGAAAATCACGGTGTATTTTGTCAAATTTCATCACCCTTCGCGTACAAGATGCAACTGTTATCAGTTGTCTGCTGTAAAATGTTGAGCACATTCGGTGCTCACTTTAACGAAAGTTATGCTCCAAAAATCTAAAAGTGATATAATTTTGGCCGGTACCTACCGCATAGAAACGTATGATACAGTAAATACGACAATCTCATATTCTCCGGAAACGTTTCTCCAGATTGGGAGTTGTTGTAGCCCTCGGGGGGGGAATAGACGCGTCGAATCTACCCGCGTCAGTCTAGTTTCTCGCGGAGTCAGAGGCGAGCCGTGGGACGATCATCTCTTCAAGTGAACCATGCGCCTTCACGCACACGCGTGTATGCGTGACGCGAAGCTCGCCGTTACAGGAAGAGGCGCGTGTAATCTGTTGCGAAACGGTTAAACCTATGGCGCTACGAGCGTGGCACCCAATCGGGGCCCGTGGAACGACAGAACGTACACACGTGCACGCAAGCGTGTCGCGATGATCGGGCCCTTCCTCGTTGTCTTTATACGGTTCGCCGCGGAGTGCCACGTGACCGAGCGCGGTCGTTGCAGCCGCTCCGTGCACTTCCGGTCTCTCCGGGCGCGGAACCGTCAGAGCTATAACCGCGTGCCGTTACTCCAATCTTCGCCAACCCGGCGACATCGTGCCCGGATTCGCGCACTGCAATTAGGAGCCGTTTCGTGCGCGTCGCGGTATGAAAATCGCGGTGCCGCGATGTACGATCGCACGGAGCTGCGCCTAGACGGCACGCAAGCGTATTTAAAGAAACGTTCCTTTCGTTTCCCTCGCACACATGTCCTGCTCTTCGGCCTAATTGCAAAGAGCCTGGAGTGTCACGCGTCATTCGCTAATACGGAAATAAGTCATCATCGATTACTAATGCAAAACTCGATTATCGTTCTGGCTCTAAGTAGATCTCAAACGGTCGTGGCGGATCATCGGCCGGTTACATCCGCATAGCTTCGCGGCATCGGCATTCGCCGCGGTCGCGGATGCGAGCGGTTACCGGATGATGGATCATACGCTGTGATCACACGGCTCCGCCGCGGATGATGGATCGTACGCGCGCGCTCCTTTTACAACCGCGATCCTTCCTCCCATCCCCGTCCCCTGCCTCCCACTTGCCGATCCGCGCTTCTTGCATCCTCTCGCCGACAGGTGTCCGTAATCCGTGTCGCGGTCGAAAAAAAAAGTTGACCGAAGGCGTCCCAACGTGTCCGAGGAATTTCCTATCTCCTCGGTGCCGGGCCCGATACCGGGAAGAAGGGACTTAACGACAGGGGCCCGGGGCCCGGGGCCCCGGGCCCTCGGACGAAATTGAGGGTGCCCTCGCCGTTCCTCGCCGCAACTTTGTGCCGAGGCGACAACCGTTACGGTCCCTCCCGGTCCACCTCCGTGTTGCACCTGTTCGCACCGGGCACTCCGGGCGTCCCCGCGGCACCATCTCGTCCGCGCGGGCATTGTCGGCTCTACGGCGCACCGAGGTGACAGCGTGACCGATCGCTCGTCGCCGTCACTCGCCGCGATACGCGTCGATCATCGCGTAGCCCGTTCACGGACGAGGTGATCTCGCCGTGCGTACGCTACGTATACGATCGGCCGCGGCTGATCGATCAGTTTTTAAACGAGAAATATTACGCTGATCGCCGTGACGACGACCGGCCGCGACTCCTTCCCTCGTTACCGTAAGGTTATTACGAGGCAATGCGTGTAGGGTGTGACTTATCGCAAAAACGTAAGAAGCATCGCGTGCTCGAAATGCCTGTATTAATACCAGGAAGACGATTCGTTAAAGTGTAACGCAGTTGAGATAGTTTATTCGCGATTGGGCTCTTTCCACACGAGATTGCGTCGCGGCGCATTAATTAACTCGAGTGTACCGAAGGCACGCCATACACTCGGACGATGCTGACGGTGCGATAATCGCTCCTCGATGTGCCGTGTTTTGCCAAGATATTGTGGGCAAACGGCACGTATCTCGGCGCGAGTGTTTGTACGCGAGATGTATATGCGTTCGCCGGTATTTTGGAGAGGAAAGCACTCAGAAGCGGGGGAGCGCGCGGGGTCACGCGAAAGCTATTCGGAAGCCTACGAAGATCGAGGCTCGCGCGCGCGGTTCGGCACCAACCCGGACACCTTGTCGGGCATTAGAAAGCCGAGAAACGTATTTCTTATTCTTTATGCCTCGCGCCTTTATATTTCTCACGTTTGGTAAAAATACAAGATTATGTAAATAGCCCGTCGCCTTGAGAAAAGTAAAGAACACGGGATTCTTTTCAATCGCGTATATACTTTCGGTTCTTCTGGTATTACTTGAGAGTCATCGACGGCGACGTAAAACGACACTTCACATGCAACGATTTAATAAATATGTCAAGACCGATCGTTTCGCGGACCCCCGCTCCCCCTCTGCGTCACGGGTACTGCAGAGGTACTCGCGTACTTCCCCTCGCCGTCAAATTTATTCCCCGTCTCGTACGTGCTCCTAAACTCGAGGACATCTCCCCGCGTGGAGAGCGGCCGGACCAGGCGGACGATAAGAGACGGGAGACTCCAGAGATCCGAGGGCGTGGAATGTCAAGTAGTAGGTATACTTGAGAGAGAAGCCAAAGAACGCGCTGCCGGCTAACGTACACGCTGACGCTGAAGCCGGAGACGGCTTACGTCGGAGACATAAGCTGACGGGACATAAGCCAGACGCCGGCCGTCCGGGCAGCCGAGGGAATCGGAGCGAGTCGAGTATAATATTGTATATGTGCGTAAAGGCCTGTGGTCCACGAGGCTAGAACTTGGACGCAAGCCCTAAGGAATGTCCTTATCGGCGCAGATAAGATTTCCCGAACGACGAGCGAATTCTCGCCCGAAGGGAGCGCGTTCGCGAACCGATTCCTAGAAAGGTTTCCCGCTCGGTCATTCGTATTCTAGGTATCCCAGTCATCTGTACGCAGATTTTCGGGGCCTACTTCTCCAAGTTGACGCACCCACTTACGCCGTGACTAATGCGCCCGAGGGAAGGAAGAGATAGAGAGAGAGAGAGAGGCGGCATCCCAATTTCGACGACCTCAAATGAATTTTGTTAGTCTCTTTACTGAAAACCTCCCGAAGCTATTCGCGGACAAAACCCTCGTGTCACGTGCGGCAATCTCTCTACCTACGTTATTTTATCTCTAGGTTATCGTTCTTATTCTGCATGCAAAGAAATTTCCTAACACGCGACGAAAGAAGTGAGCTTATGATTCGAATAAGAGCGATGAATTCTACTACATTTAATATTTCTGTGACCCAAATTATCAAAATCCTCCCGACAATCTCATTAAAGTGACGCGTTTGCGTAACAATTAGCAATAACCGAAGCTGCCTCGTAATTTAGAAATTCGACGAGTACACAATTGAAATTAAATGGAGCCACTGAAAAGGTGGCGTAAGACAACTTTTAATTATCCTTCCATTAACGCTGGCAAATATAGTCCAAAAGCGCAAACAGCAAACGTCGCCTAGATCGAATTAGCATATCGAACCCGGCTAATTTTACGGCTGGAACATTCCATATCGATGTCTGTTTGGTGTTTGTTCAGCAGCTCAGATTTCCTGGTAGGCCTCACAGCCAAAGCATTTACACTGTGAATGACGAAAACCAAACTCGGAGGCCCCAGAGCTAATTTCGAACGCTCGTTGATCGAGAAAAATCTACGAAATAAAAGTGCGGAAAAAATATAAGTAAGATGCTTAACAAGGATTTTAATTTGAAATTTGTTTTGTGTCACCGTCTCAGTGAATTTATCTTATTTCAGTTCGACATCGAATTTATGTATAAATATTAATTAATAAACAAATCCGAATGCTAATTGAAAATAAATTATGTTAAACTCATCGTTCGATCTTTCTCCCTTGTGGCAAAAGGTTGAAAGAAAACAGTTTGCGTTGCGTCCGAGCGTTGTTTGTGAATTCTTAGCCACCTATATTCGAGAGCTGCAGCTGATTATTCTTTCACGAAGCATAGAGGTATAGAGGCAGAGCTATACGGCTATAAGGTTTCGTGATAGCGCAAGACAAAAATAGCATGTGCTCTGATCGATCGTTGCACTTATCAGTTGGCACAGAACACTGTTTAGAAAGAAGCCGTTAACCCGTCACCTACATTCGGTTTATTATGCATACAAGCGTCGCTGCACCTTATCAGTCTTCTGTCCGCATCGTGTGTCTGTCTGTCGCTTTCGGCTAATTCAAGAAGACTCAAAACTTCCAAGACTTTTAGTATATGTTATATCGTAACAATAAAAGAAGTATATTTTCTCTATACTTTTATATTTTACATTCTCAAAGAAAAATTAAGCAATTAGGCAGCTAAGAATAAAGTATAATAAGTAAAACTTTTCAATATTCTAATACTCCAAAATTGATATATTTCTTGCAAATGACTTATTAATATTTATATTACGCGTCATTATGTATCTCCGTGTTGGAAAAACAGACGAAGACATTTCACAAGGTTGTAAATATAAAGAAATTATAATTTCCAAAAGTAATAAAGATTTTAGGCGCTGTTGACGAAGAAACTCAATTAAAACAGGTTCCAGGAATTCTTCCAGGAACAAACTGTTTATGTCTCTGTTAGTGCGTAAATATTTTCGGGGACGATCCCAATCGTTCATTCAGTTATCCGAGGAATTTCCGTCTTGGCTGAGATTTCCTTTGAAACTTTTAGGTTTTATAGCCGCCTTTGTAGCACAGAATCCCTCTCCGGATTCCAAAAATGGAAACTTTGTAGCGAGTTCGAAAGTGGAAGAGACTGAAAGTGGAAAATACTTGGGGCAATTTCTTGATAATTCTGACTCGTCGCGACCCGCTAACTCAATGTATTTACTGAATTTTTCTATTCAGTGTGAACCGAGCGCAAGTCAAGAGCACTCGGGAGAAAAACGATATTAATCGCGTTTCGTGCCAGTCTAGTTGTAGATTTCTAACAGTGGAAAGCGCGATACCGCGGACAGAAACCGCGAGAGAAACAAGAGGAAGCTATCCCGCGCGTTCCTGCACTCTTTTTGTTTTCCTTATTCATTCTCAAGGCGGTCATTAACGGCCATCTACCTGTTCTACGACCCTACCAGCTCGGGATTTCCTCGTCCTTTTCCGCCGCGGTAAACTGAGCTCTACGCACTCTATTACCGCGTTCGTTACATTTCTGGATAGCTCGGATCATCGCGCAAACTTTCTCGCGAACGGATCAATGAAAAAGGTGGCGAGATCAAAGGCAAAGCGCTCGAAAGTCGAAGCTCAGATATGAACCCGAACCGAACTGAAAAGTCATTAAGACGTAAGATTAAATAATTGCCGAATAATTTCTAAAGTGAATATTTTCTGTCGAGTATCGTGATAGAATACGTAACATACAGATATAATATAGAGGAAAGCCTTTATTATGAGATAGACTCCTAATATGAGATAGCGACTTTTCAACATCCAATTTTACAGGTCAACTTTCGAAACGATCTAACAATGAATTTTCCAGTAGACAGATTTCACTCGAAGGACAAGAAATTCATAGTGGAGCCGGCATAAGAGGGTGGGAAGATTAAAGAACCGATTGTACTATGCTTCAAAGCATGCACAGTCGCAGTGCTGAAGTGGCGACGACAAGTAATTCCATCTTCATGTTCAATCTTCATGAGGCTCAAAACTTTTCAACCCACCCGTGTTGGCTATTATCTAGTTGGCTATTATTGTGTTGTACTATACTTTTACAGCAGAAACTATATATACTGTATTTTGACGTTCTCCTCTACAAAGTGTCATGCCAGCAATCTACAGTTACAACGTCCGAGATTGTTTTCTACCCCAGAAAAAGAAGTCACGCTTCGGGGGAGATCGCCCCCGAGAGCGATCGTATCAACACGTTTCTTTAACGAGGATAATTTCGGGGTGGCGCGACATCGTGATCTACCACGTCTGCGTTTCGCTCTGATTCTACTCGTGTGCAATTTCGTGTGTGGGCACACACACATGTGGTACGTGCGTGAACGCGAAGGTGAATTTTTGCGCCTCTCTCCGTGAGAAGGAACGCTCGCACGGTAAGACACTGATATATCTTGTCGGGGGGCGCCGCCGATCCCCGTACGTTGGATACGAGATCCACCCGTGTATATTCGAGTGCGTACACGGATGGGGCACGCATGGATGACTGGGAACCCATTCCATCCCGACGCGTGAGGACGATCTTGATCGGCGACGTGAGATCGCACGAGGAGGAACGGAGAACACCCGCAAGAACGACCTCGATTCGCGTAAATCGCTTCCCTCGATCCCGCGGGAAGAATTCTTTTTGAATGAGGGATCCTCTATTAGATCCTATTACATGTGAATCCCATCGCTTCCTGTGTAATTACCGAGTCACCGTTGCATGTGTTCGCGCAGGGTTCGCAGGCTGCTGCAGAACGAAATTTTTTGCATATATTTAATCGCTCATTTTTCTGGGACGTTTAATTAGCACTTGAGAAAGATCTTTTCGTACTGTGGATAAAGAACCGTAATCTTCAAATCAAGAATGGTTAAATGAATTCTAACGTGGACGTCAGTTTTCTGTTTCATTTTTTAGTGAATCCTCTAGCCCAAATTAACAAACTCACAGACGGCGGATAGACTCTGCGAATAATAAAAACCGAATCGTAAATCCAACGGCTTAAGTAACTTGAGCATTTTTAATTCAAGTAATGGGCTAACAAAATCATTTCAGATATTACGTCCAGATCTTAAAGCCCCTATATCGAGTGCCAATAAAATTATGAATAAAACTTTTAACAATCACGATGCAAAACAGAAAGGAAAAAGAAAAACGCGCGATCGCACGACATTCTTCAGTTCGTACAAAACTGCGCGGTTTGCATAATTTCGTTCGGATGCCGAAAATAATGTTCAAGTAACAGCAAGCGGCAGCAATTGCGGCTTTTTGCGGTTATTAGCTAAGATGTCGGCGCTACTTGCGAGTCGAGACCACGTACCGTTTATTACGTGTCTTAAGTAGGATTACGAGGCGGCCGGATGCGCGCCCTTTTACCTGGCGCATAAAGGAATCTGCGACCGAAATTTTCCTCGGCGCGACGTAATGGCACCGATAAAAACTTCAACAAACGTAGCGTGCGTTAAAGTCGCGGTACACCCATCGTCACGTTTCAAAACTAGCAGTAAATTCTTTCGCATCGTACTTGCCCAGACGTTAACAATGATCCCTTAATTCAAGAAACAAAAAACAAACACGGCACGACAATCTTGAACTGTTTTCTTAAAAACTATTTTCTCAGGATCAATTGTTGCGCGAGAATTAGTAAATTTCAAATTTGACTAATCTCTTTGTGATAAATTACGTGGATATTGTGTAAAACAATAAATGAACAGTTAATATTCAGATAAAATAAATCGGGGAGGCCTTGATCCTGCGATCTCTGAACTATACGGCACAAGTGTGAACCGGTCTTTAAATGGTTTCGTAACATCGTGGGCCCAGAGGTCACAACAGAGCGACGGAGCGTTATTATGCGCCGATCGTTCCGAATCGGTCGGTTGCCGTTGAACGCGCAGAGAACATCGTCTTCTTGCCGCGTTAATTAATTGCGGATCCTCGGTTTGGCCGCGCGGAGTCGCGCGGTCCCCCCCCCCCCCCATTAGAGCTTAAAAATAATTGAACTGGATTCCAACGTGTCAAGGCTGGCGCATCGGCCTCGTATCGGTCCTTTTCATGTCGTTCATTAGTCATCGGGCCGCTGGTCCCGCGATAAACCCGTCAACAGCCGGGGTCCTTTATGAGCCTTATTAAGGCCTTTTTATTTCGAGATATCAAAACGCCGGGATATCGACACACGAACGGAAAGAGCGATAATCATAATTGCAATTGTAGCGATTCTTTTCGAGACGCGAATATCGAGGGGAAGGAAAGGAATTACGAGTGGCTTACCGGTGACCCTGGTACGAGGTCTTGACGAGCTTCACCGCGAAGAGGAACTGTATGGCGCAGACCAGCAGGCAACAGAGATTGAGGGACAGGGCGAGGGCGCACAGCGCCAGGGTGACCTCGTAGACGATGACAAACTCCTCCGGGCTGATGAGACTGTTGGACGTGACCGTGAGCGGCGAGATCTTGAGCAGGAAGATGACCGAGAGCAGAGCTAGAAGTAGAGATACCAGGCAGAGCAATCCGAGGCTCGTCAACATCTCCTTCACGCCGGCCTCGTCGTTCCGATGGAGATTCCTGGACAGGGATGACGACCAGGAGGCGTTGAGGGGTATCACCGTCGGCCCACCGGCCACCTGGCCGGCCACGACGGGAAGCGCGGATGTGGCAGGCGCGGGTGACGGCGTGGTCTGGCTCGGCAATCGCGACAGTCTGGAAATGTCGAAGCCGCCGTTCGCCTTCGGCCTGTCCTGATGCGAGACGCTCGTCTGCGAGATGACAGTGTGGCCCAAGTGGCTCGCCGAGACGTTGTGATTGTTATTATTGTTGTTACCGCCACCGTTGTTGCCGTTGACGCCGCCCACCGGGCTGACGCTGTTGACCGAGTGCTTGGAGGTCGACAGCGTCGACACGTTGAGCGCGTGCGAATGATTGAGGCGTTGCGACAGGTTGTTGACGCTCAGCTGAGAATGGTTCAGCGGATGCCGGTGCGTCGACGAGGGAGTCGTCGCCGATTGGTGCGCGCTCGACACCGCCGTCGGTCTCGCCACGGAATCGTACACGTCGGCCCCGCCGTTGTTACCGCGATGCCCGATGACGCCGCCACGTATCCCGGCGCTTCCGGTGTAGTGGTGATGATGAAGATGTTGCTGCGGCTGTGGCTGTTGCTGCTGCGGCTGCGCCTGGGACTGTTGCTGTTGCTGCTGCTGCTGTTCCTGATGCAGCGAACTGTTGTGCAAGTGATGATGGTGGTGCCCGCCGTGCAACGAGCCCGAGCTCGTCTGATAATCATTGTGATGATGCCTGGAGCCCGTTGACGACGGCTGCCCCGTCAGAATGTGCTTCAGCATTACTCGACACGCTGCTGTCACGCGGAGTGAGGCTTCTTCACTTTTCTCCCGATGCGCTGACCCTCACATGGCGACCTCGTGACGGAAGAGAGTACTGAATCGCACCGACTCCGCCGTGTCATAGCACGTTACCTTCGACCTTCCTCAGACTAGATTCGTTATCGTGTCAGAGGACGTCACTTCGTTCTTCATCACGTTGCACGTCTTGCGACGAAACCGATTGTTTTGTCGAGCTGCCAAGTCACGTAACACACATAACGCACAACGCATTAAGTTCAATTCTCCTCAATTTAGATTCTTCGTGCTCAAGTATGTCACTCCTCTCTTCATCACACTGCACGAATGTTACGCACACAACGATTAAATTTCTCTCTAAACCCGCGATGCCGAGTCCACCGCGAATTGATTATCCAGTTCGTCAATTAGGAAAGTTTCAAGCTAATTTAACCTTCGTCACTCTAAAACACGCTCGCAGTAAAATTAATTGCCTCTTAAATTTGTCGGGCTCTTTTTAATCTAAATACGTAAAGGCACGTCTATTCGCCGGTTTTCACATTGGAGATACCTCTCGACCGCAATTAGTTGCTTAAAGCTAGAAGGGATATGCGTGAACCAAGGCTCGTTTCAGCGCTACGTTCCCGGACTCAGCGAGTTGCTGCACACCAGTTGCTCCACCATGGCGACGGCCTCCACCAGACGGCGGCGGCGACTCTCTCACATGTCGGGTTCACAGCGTGGAACTATGCGACGACAAACGATTCGCTAAGGGCATGATCGGGTCGATCAGCGCGAGGGACCTCTCTCTCTTCTTCTCCTTCTTTTCCTTATCAACGACGACGCAATCGGCCAATCGGTACGTTAAGGCGGCTGCAAGCTCGGTTTTCTTCCACCGTCTTCTCGTCGGCTACGCACGAGCTCGTCAGCCGGCATGGCTTCCGAGATGGTGCCGGCGGTGCCTCTGGAACAGGTCGGAGAAAATAATTAATGGACTGACTGTTCCGCCGTCGGTCCGAATAGTCTGACCGTAAAAAGAAGGATAGATACGGGATACAATCTATCCGGCGCGGCAACGAAGAAAACGAACTTGTCCCTCTCCCTCTCGGTGTATCGCGGCTTCGCGCGAGCCGAAGTTTGGTCACACGCGCGCGCGAGTTCTGTGTCAAACAGGCCGGACTTTTAAGGAATACAGCGATGAGGAAGTAAATCACCTCATTAGAGCCGGATTAAAAGCGTCGAATGAATGGAATTGTAAAGGGGACTGTTATCCAGCACGGAGGCAAGAAGTAAAGTAGGTAACACGTCTCTCTCGAATACCGGTGAGAAGAGAATAGCTTCGTTTCAACAGACCGCAAGCCGGTGCATCGTGACGGAGCTCTTTAAAGCGCGACCGTCTCTACTAACACAGAATGTAACGTGAAAAGGTTCTGGAATCGAAATCATCATCGCGGCAGTTCTTGTCAGCGTTTCTCAATCAAAGCGTAAAAGCTCTTCGGCACTCGACGCTCCCTCCGTAATTCCCACTTTGTTTCAACCTGTTCAACGCGATTCCGAGCAATCAGCTGTTTCTTTATTTTCGAAGCATTTTTTCTCCGCAATATAGTTGGATGCCTACATTTTTCTCGACGAGTGGTGAAGGCTCCAAAAACGATCTATGAAATCGATGAGGGGAAAGGCCAATGTGAGCCTATAAGCGCGGAAGTGCTTGGTTCTTTTGGACAATTATCTGTTATCTCAGCCCTCGAAAAAGGATCGAAACGTCGAATAAAAGGGAGAACATTTTTTTCTACACTAAAACCGGAGCACTGTGTCCCGCGCTCATTGGCTCACATTGTCCTTTCCCCTCGTCGATGTCTACACAGCTCGATCTTCAAAATTCTTTCTATTGCTAAAAAAAAGAAAATACCTGCCGCAAAATCTTGCGTTTCATATCAGATCTCAAGCAAATTCGTGAACGAGGAGCGCGTCTCGAGGACACGGCGGCGTAATTAGAAAGATCGCACGGCGGTACACGTAACACTTTAGCGGGCAGACGATGACCTTTAACGGCGCGCACACGGCCGCACGCGCTCGCGGAAAAGTCGCGTTGCAAAGTGGTATGCGGTCGAGAGGCATACATATATCCGAGTCTGCGGGACGAAGAATCCGAAGACAAATTGGCCGCAATCGCGCGAGATAAGCGAGTCGCGAGGGAAAACCGATCCAGCGGCGTCCAGGGCGTCGCGTGGGACAATCGCGTCGATACTTCATTTACCGTGTGCTCGCGTTATTATCACTTTCTATGAACATACACAGCGGAGAGAAAAGGGGGGGGGGGAAGCCTCGTTGTTCATACATTTCCTCTCACTCGGCACGAGCGGGTCACGCGAGCTCGTCTCTTCGCTTACCTAACGGCATGCACAGAGTCATCCGGAATGTAATTGCAATTAGAAATTCTCCCGTGAATTTTGAGAGGTGATTTGCTTAATTGGAATGTCGCGCGAGAAGAATTCGTGAGGTATTGTACGTTGAGGGCAAATAAATTTAGCAAACAATTCTGACGAATTTCAGTAAATGATCCGTCTTGATTTAAACTGATGTTCGCGAGTTTTATGTTATTGAAATTTGAATTTGAAGTTTCATCGTCGCCTTTCGTTAACGCCATGACTGTAGTTTTCTCTTCGCGTACGCGGAGAGAATTTCTGCTTTAAAATTGATCCTGTAAATTATATAATCGTGGAACAACGTGGCACTTCGAAGAATTTTATGAGTTTTTGGAAAATTTTCCATACATTCTACTAATAATTATACTTGGTATACATTTTATTAGTAGAATGTATGGTAGAGTTTCACAAAATTGTCATAAAATTCTTTGAACTGCCCACGATTGCACGATTTTCAGGGTAGATTTTAAGAGAAAATTCTCTCGTGCATCGAGTACGTGTTAAATAAAGGAGAAAGGAGAATATTAACGTGAAGGGAAAAATGGCTTTATTGTCATGTCAATCCGTTTCATGCAATGCAACGATTAAATGGTCGGCATGTATACTTTATTGAACGTGCTATTACTGAGAAGCATGAAGAGACTGTCATTCCGGATCGATGAACTCGATTATAACTCGGCACCGCAACGCCTACGTGTCGTATATGAAAAACATGTTTAAGGGGTGATTTTTCTTTCCGTCCTGCTCGCGAGGATAAAATATATTTTCGCAATTCTCCAGGTCGCGCCCCTTCGAGGCGAGCAACTCCGAAAAATATCCGGGGAACGGCGTTATTTTCCGAAGGGGACACGATCGATTTGTTTCCCGCATCTTTTCGCGATACCGTTACTCACTTCCGTTTACGGTTTTCTTTTTCGCGACGCTGGAATAACTGCGTGGCGTTTCGGCCATTCGCGCACCAATTTCCAATACGAAAATCGTATTCAAGCTACGCATTTATTCCGTGTCGTCTTGTTTTATACGAGGCTTCATAAAATTCGTAGGGGGGAACTCGAGTCGGCGAGCGCCAGCAACGGATCCAGGTCACTGCTGCTAAAGAATGTAAATAAACCAAGTCCAGAATACATCGTTATCCAAAGTTACTTTTGCATCGAACTTGCCGTCGTCGCCCGCTACGTCGCGCTGCGTTACTTCGGATAATCTACTCGGAAGCTCTCTACGCTTTGTTCTAACTCAACTACACCTGACAATTAGTCGTTTTACTCGCTTTCCGGCGCTCGTAACAGATGTAGAATGTAAGAGGCTGAGCACGCGTTGTATCTTAGTTGCAAAAGAACCGTCTCTCTGTCCTGATGTATAAAATCAGCGTTATTCGTGAACCAATTACACGTTAAATGTGATCCTACGTGCATCTCGTCGTCACGGTACCCTGAGTCCTTATCGAAGGCAATCTTCGTGGCGTAACATGATTCGATCCCGCAAATTCCTCCCCGCTCCCTCTCTTATCCTTCGCCGCCGCACGATACACCGGATCGCGTGCTACGATCCAGAACCGCAAGATCGGCTATCGTGGGCCGCGGGCACCTCTCTCTCTCTCTCTCTCTCTTTCGCTCTCCCTCTCTCTTTCTCTTTCCGTTGTCAATAGTCAGGCTTGACTCATAGAAACGGGTTCCGCTCGCATTCCGGACGTCCAGGCCGCCGTTCACGGCAGAAAGCGCATCGCCGCATCGATATCCGCGCACGTGATGAGCGGGAGACGCTCGCGGTATCGAACTTCGAAGTAACGTTCCGCAGAAGCGCAGGAGAATCGGAAAGAACAATTTTTTTATTTTTTTTTATTTGAGCTCAGACTTTGGCCCCTCTCAAATTCCACCAAAGTCCGAGTCTCTAACACTTTTACGCTCTTCAAGTTAAGCCAACGGCACACGATACTATTTTTCCTACTGGATTGCTTACGAGAGCCAATCAGGATTTAGCCTTAAGCCACCTGACCTAAAACTCTGCATCCCTATCTCGCCTTTTGTTTTCGCTACGCGACTTCTTCGTCGAAAGCGTGTCCATCATATTATTCTCACATCCAGAGCTGCGACGGTTGTCGCGCATTAATCGATTTGCTTAGTAAATTCATTACTTATCCTTTAGCCCGAGCACTAATCGGTGAACACATGGAGATAATCGGTAAAGACATTCGTTGTCCGCGATCGTAAAGTGAAAACGACGTACGGGCTCCAGCTGCGCGGATCGCTAGACTAATAGTAGAGATGTATTTAAGTTGTCCAACCCGTGCGTCGCGCGTTTATTTGCGGTCGCGTGATTTGCATGGAAACAGAGAGAAGCGTTTGAGGAAGTCGCTTATTAGCGGCAACCAGGTTATTATCAGATGCCATTGACATCATTATCCTCATTCCCATCGTTTCGCTCGGCCAAGAAGAAATCTCTAAACCGGGCTGAACGACGAACGCAATGATCACTTGCAACTTCATTACTGTATTGATTACAAACGCCTTTACATTTTTTTTTATGTCGAGTCTGTCCGGGCAATCAAATTTCATCTTACATAAATATTTCAGCAGAGACTTGGCAGGAACACGTGGCATTTTAAGAAAAACGTAAGCAATATTTGTTAAGGAGCCACTCGTGCCCGGTTTCATCAACGCCGTTTAACTTTGACCTTAGATTAACTCATCCTTCGTCTCTTTCCAACTGCCCCCATAGAGAGAGACAAAGAATTCAGAGGCCAAACCGATCAACTTTGCTTCTAATTTTTCAACTTTGATGTCAGAACGTGGCTAGTTTCCACCAAATCTTTCTGCTCTTCACTCATGAAGTTGATTGTTTTAGATTCCCGAAGACTCAACTGGAAGAAACTCGCTTGTATAAAGATATATTTTTTATGGCGAGGAAGGTTTTCTAAAGAAGTAGAAATTAATTATATTAATTTCCTATCTCGTTCGTGTTCCACTAGCAAACTTTGCGAGATATTGTTTCAGCGCTCACGGCGCGGTCAGCAAAATTATGGGATTACGTGCGCGTGTGAGGTTTCCCCGGTTACGGCCGAAGTCCTATGCGCACCGTTCTTATCCAATTTCACGACTTCGTCGTCTACCATCGCGGTCGCGGCTTCGTTTTCCTCCTTTTTATTTCCCATCGGCGTTCGCGGCCGACGACCGGCTCTCCGTATCGCATCCGGCGATCGATATTTACGAGATAAATAGATCCCTCAAAGGGACGAATACGCGTGTGCTTCTATTCCACTTGGTGTGTACATACATTCCAATTATAACGGCGTTTCAATTGTATAATTTACTAAGCGCTTGCAGATTATTTCCAAACTTCCGTCATCGATCTGCCGATGTAACACTCAAGATTACTAATAATAAACACTAATGTCGTGAATCAGGACCGATATGTGTCCGACAATTAAATTAGGAAATTTTAGTCATGCACCGTCTTCTCTCGAACGATGTTCTGGTTTATCAAACTACGACACCGAACATTTGCAGCATTTTTGCGACCGCAAATACAGTCTTGTTTAGATGACCGAGATTCACGTAAATCTATACGTACACGACTTTCGCAGTCAGTTCACTTCAAAAGGACCAAAACCTTATACAATTCTAATTATACAATTCTTGATTGGATGGCGCTTATACTTGGCGTCTTTTTTTTACCTTTTTTTTAAAAAATCTTCCTAACGTAGGTGGATTTGCAGGTGTCGCGACAAAATTTATCGCAATTTGTCTTTATATCTGTTAGAAGATCGTAGTCCGCGGAATTGATAGCAGCAACATTCTAGTAATAAACGCGCGTCGCGTTAATGATCTCCTAACGTATGGCGACGTGTGATTCCCGGAAGACGCGTCGCCATATAGCATTATAACGCGATCCTCGCGATGCGACGTCTAATATTTCTGACTGGAGAACCGATGGAATCTGGCCTTTACGGACAGGTTCCTTTGAGAACACCTAATGATCGTGTATCTCGCGTGGGCCAGGTGCTTAAGTTACCGATGCGCGAGGGGGCAGCATAAATACGCGCCGTCGTTCCCGAAATTTATTTTCGTTGTCCTTTAAGGGCGGATCGCCGAACTTTTGTTGGAATTACCGTGAGCGTGACGCGGACGATCCTTCCCTCGGCAAATCAAATACCAGGATCGAGCGGGGGACCGAGCTCGGAAAAGAGCGTTTCTCCGAGAGTCGTGCAATATTTAGTCCCTTGATTCGTCAATTTCCAGCAAACTGACACGGAATGATGTCCAGTGCGCGCTGCACGCGTCGCGTGATCGTATCAGTTTCGATATCCAACGGTTTTGCTACACGCTGCGACGTGCACGTCGCAGAAATAAACGCGTTTCGAACTCGCGGCCGTCGAACGACCGTTGAATATTATCGCGCGGCATCACGGATGAATTGACGCAGGCAGCGCGGAGCAACACTTGGAGCATTTCCGTTTTCACGTAACGGACGATCGGCGTAAATAGCCGCCGGGGAACGAGGGAGAGAGGCGGATCATCCAGTGCGGCTAGATCCGCGGCAAGGTCAATGATTTTCCGACCGCGGACCGATGAACTTGCGCCTCGCGCCAGTGCCAGTGTACGTACGTACGTACGTACGTACACCGAGGTCCAGTCGTGAGGCCTCGACGTGGCGACGAGAGGGCAAGAAAAAGAGAAGGAGACGAAGGGAGAGAAGGGAAGAAGAGAGAAGGCAAGGTCGTTGCCTAGATAACAGTTGCAAGGTACAGTTGGCTCGCATGCCTGCAACTTCGGGAGAAGAGGACGTAGGGATGCAGGGAGAGAAAGGGCTGAAGGGATCGATGGTGGCGAGTCCAGGCAAGGAGAAACGAAAAAGAGAAAGAGAAGGGTGGGAAAGAGGGAGAGGTGGCTAAGAGGCCTCGCATCGGCGAGAGAAGGAGAGTGTTCGTATAACGAGCGCAACGGGGCCCTACAAAGGGGGCCGTTGCGAGCGAACGGACGAGAGAGAGAGAGAGAGAGGGGAGGGGGGGGTTATGCTATCGGCGCGATATCTTTTCTTTTCTCTTCCGTTGGGCCGCCGCTATGGTTAGAGGAACGATGCGAGAGTGCAGTGATGTAAGAGAGATGTACTTATATACCGCGGCGAGAGGGGTCCCATGCTTCGTTCTCTTCCTCTTTCCTTCTCCGCCGCGACCGTAGGTCCGACCTTTTCTCTTCCCCCTCGCGCTCCCTTACCTACCGTGTACTCTCGTACCCTTCCGCCCTGCGCGTTCGTACTCCTCGCTCTCTACCCGTCGCGGACCGAGCCGAGAACACGGGCCCTACTGGTCCTACACGTACGCGGCCGGGCCCACTGAATTTAACGTGGCAGGTGCCTGCTGAATGGACGCGGGGCTAGGGCCTCGCAACGGCTCCGCTCCTCCCTGCCCGTTTCCCTCTCCTCATTTCGTCTCTCTGACTTTCTCTCTCCTGCCTGTCTAGGGCCAGCTCTCCTCTTTCTCTCTACTCCCCTCTGATGATGATGGCCGCGATCGCTCTCGCTTGCATTATGGCACACAAGAAACGCTCGACGAGCGCTCTCAATCATTTACAGAGAGTCACTCCGCGTTGACGAGATCCTCGGCTCCTCTTCTTCTATCTTCCTTCCTTCCTCCTTTTTCCTCTCCGCGCTGACCGTGACGGTTTTGCTCTATCCGCCGCTGTTTCACGGAATCGCGTGTAGCGAGGAGCCGATCCGAGCTGGCTGTTACCTGCCGCGGCCGGTCGTGTTGCTCTCGAGAAAACAGGTGGAGAGACGGCAGGTAGGCAGGCCAGGGCCTGATAGACTACGCGGTGGATCGCGAATGAACGGCATGTCATTCCTCGGCACGAGGGGTGAGGCGGAAACCGCTGAGGAATTTGGGTGCACGAGGTGGCTCCAAGCGACCGGCACGGCGGTGGCGGCGCAAGTAAAAAGCGCCGGCCGTTTCAGCTGGCTTCATTAGACAGGAATTAACGTATCTTTTATGCACACCTAACTATCGCGCATACGCCGTTCTTATCGTTGCTCATCCGACGATCTCGGCAGATTAAACCCAGCAGATTGGACGAGCGGTTCCGAAACCGTCGGACATTCTTTTCGTCGTCATCATCATTTTCCCAAGGGTGTAACCACTTGATGCAATCATCGGCCAGTGTCTCCGAAATCATTATGAAATCCTTACGAAGTCTCCATGCAATCGTTTTTCACTTGTTAGACAATGAACATTAAATTTCAACATTTTCTCAACTTGTTTTCATTTTCCTCCAAAATCTACTTCCTTTAATCAATATCCACATAGTTCACGCCTATAAGCGCGTATGTTACATTTTTAACATATTTAGCCTTAATAAATGTCGTACATTGTTCTATCAAAACATTAAGACCCGGTTTCACCAACGTTGTTTAGCTTTGAGCTTAGCTTAATTCGTTCTTTGCCTCTTTTCTAAAGTAACAGTTGGAAAGAGACAAAGAACGAATTAACTTTAAACTAGGTTTAAAGTTAAGCGACGTTGGTGAAACCGGGCCTAAGTCGTCTTATTGAAGCCCTGTCCACCTCTGACCATATTTTAGCTAGTGGTTACCTCCTTGGATTTTCCAAGTCGGTCGAAACGCCCGCGGTATCGATGATTTCGAAACAAGCGCCGCGGTTGAGAATAAAAGGCTCTTGGCGAATTTCTTATGCCTCGGCGTGGAAGATGAATGAGCGGAATTTCTTCCCCGCGTCGCGCACTCTGCGTATGAAAATGTTCAAAGATAAAATCAGGAAGAAGCGTATACCTTCGCCGTTATCGCGATCCTTCACTTCTGCCGCGGTTTAATCGATTTCCCGACTCTTCTCGCGCCACTAATTACAGTATAGATAGCGACGGACAATTCAATTAACGTCAGTTGACATTAGTAGAGCCGGCTCTGTCTCTATCTCGTAGAGAAGATCGCGAATCCGTTTTCGAACAATGCGCGGCCGCTTCGGGAGATGAGAAGGTACACGAACGAGGAGGGAGAGCGCCGGCCGGCCGGGCAGGATCGGGCAAAGGTAAGAGCGAACGCGCAAGGAAGAATTGTGAGAAAGGAGAGAAAATTGCAAAACGACATACCGTGCGACCGCACACGCCGAGAGGATAATTCCACGGCGCGCGGTTCAAAGCCGCGCGCATGCAATTTGGCCTCGCGCCAACGTTTAAAATGTACGTTACAACACAAACACCCCGGCGCGGAGGTTTCGTTTGAAAAGGCGGGTAGAAAAGGATAACGCGAAATCTGCGCGGTTAATTCTAACTGCGTGATAGACAAACGCTGACGACGCTCAGTACGAGAGTCACAACTGAGGCCCGGTTTCACCAACGTTGCTTAATTTTAAGCTTACGATAGCTTAATTCACCCTTCGGCTTCTAATAATATAACGTACCGGTTTTTAGTGAGGCTTATTGTCGCCAGTGGTAATTAACACGGGGAAATTTAAAAAAAAATCGATCAAACTTGCATAAAAAAAATGATATATGCAATATTTAAATCACCGTTTCGACCTCTTAATCGGGTCCTTTTCAAGTACAATCTGGAAACAACCGCGACAGCGTACCGGCTTATAAACTTAATTTCAACGCTACCACGCTGTTCTCTGATCTAGTCCGATTAGTGGAACACCGTCGGTCTGCACACGAAAGCCACACAAGTTGTATATTACGCAATATATTACACAAATGTTTTCACGAATCGACAGTTCTAGCGGCAAAGGATGCAAAGTTGCTCCAGCATTAAGTTCCAGTCTACAACAGATGATTTAAGTCCCAGGCCCTAATTCACCAACCACGGACGCGTATTCTCCTCATTTATGACTGCGATTGGTCAATTTCTTGGTGCTTAAATCATCAATTTCAGACTGGGACTAAGAGACGCGTCTTAAGGCAGATTTCTCAGCCAACGCATGAGGAACGTAAATTCTTGCTTACTGCGACTCGCTAGCTCTTCGCCGCTTCCCGAGCCAAAGCTGCGTTTACCTGAAATCTGCATTTATCTACGTCTTATAACGTCTCGATATGTTATATTATTATATTCCCCTTCCTCCCCCTCCCCCCTACAGCGAAAACCGTTTGAAACCCCCGCGCGAAATGTTGCTCGTAATTGTCGGCTTTACGCGCGACTCTCGCTCCTCTCGCGCGTGCACGCGATCCTGCTTGCTGAAGTGTGTTAATATGTGATTTACACGAGAAGATAGAATTATCGCCGATATACCGCCAGCCAGGGAAGAGACGAGGAAACGAGTCGTTGCGGTTAACGAGTGAATACGACGCCGCACGCTGCCACTTTGCGGGGAAAATTCTTCGGGGTTTGACGGTTCTCCGCGGCAGGACGGAGGAGGGAAGGGAGGTCAGAACGCGCGGATATATTGAAGCCGAAACGCGGGCGTCTCATATTCCCGAGGCGGAGAACTAAAAAAGCCGAGTGCCCACAAATCGGATCAGAACGGGACACCCGTGCTTTCCTCCTCCTCCTCGCAGGATATCGTCGCCATCTGATCGACAGGCTTAGGACAAAGTATCGTGTTACCGGCGCACACTTACGAGGGATCATCTTTATGCGCGTGTGTGAGGCACAATTTGCGAATGTTACTCGCGTGTCTAATTTTAAGCCTCGAAAACGTCACATTTTCCGGAGACGCAGACTTTTATTGCAACGGCTGCGAGAAGCCCGTTTTTTTTTTGCTCTAGAACTTTCGCATTAAAATATTCATTCCGCGTTTACAAGCGTTTGATATACGATTGAAATATTTACTTGCGACACTGAAACGAATAACTTTGAAAGAAAGAGAGCGAGTGGAAAACAGAGGCTCCGTGTCCCGAGGAAGGACGGGTGTCTGTATCGAGGAGGGAGAGAGAGAAGCGTCGAATGTCCTCGGGAATGCATTCCTGCCGTTGGTACAACACACCTGCCGCGGATCCAGGCAGATTGCGGCCTGTTATCGCGATTAAACACGCGCGCATCATTGTCGGCACCGGACGAGAGCGCGAGTAAAAGCCGAATAAATTCAAGGAATTCGCGCTTAAACTCGGTTTCCGTCGCCTTCGCTATTTTTCAACGTCAATGCCCGCGCCCGTCCTCCGTAAACGACAAATCCGCGAACCCGTCTTGGCGTGCTCCTTAATAATGCGTCCTTGAATTCCGGAGCCTTCGCCACGGACCGTCGCATTATGGTCTCCTCATTGGAGCCCGATCCACTGACAATGCGCTCGTCCCCGGCTTAGGACCGATGCGCCGAGAAATTCGACGGAACGTGATGAAACTAAGGTCGTCTTCCGTCTTCGAAGTGATTTCACGCGTCGTAACATGCCCGGCATTCCCAGCAGCGCGTTCCTAAGCTAAACGGACGGTCTGTTTATCTGACAACGATAGTGATGGCAACGGAAGGAGAGAGAGAGATAGACCACGTGGTGACACGCACGCACGTGTTTGTTCGATCGCAGAAAATGGGTCGCGTAAGCCGTAATTCGGGGTGAATATACGAAACGACGTCAACTCTTATAGAGATGACGTAAGGCACGGACTAATCTCGTTCGTGGCCTCATTAGCACGTTTTGTTTTCTCTCTTTCTTCATTTTGCAAATCGCGCACGAGACCGTAACGTCGACTTCCACCAATGTAGGCTAACTTTAATCTCGATTTAACCTACACCTCTTTTATCTCCTTCCAAGAATTCGAAGAGGACGAAATGCGAGCTAAACCGAGATCGATGGTAATCTACAGTGATAGAAATGAACGTAAGAGCACGCTCTATCTCTTGTGAACTTGGTCAACTCGAGGTTCGTAGCTCGCGACGTCGCGGCTTCTCTGCCGCAACATCGATGGAGACAGGTACTGTTGCATTTGTCGACGGCTGCAAGCTAGAAAATTTCTAGATACTCGACGACTTTTCTATCCTGCGGCCAATCAAATGTAATACCAGCCTATTAAGTCGACTTCCTTTCTTTGTATTGCGGTTTGAGCATTTAAAATTTGTTTCCAGATTGTACTTAAACAGAACCCGATAAAGAGGTCGAAACGTTGCGGCTTAAATAAAGATCACCTATTTTGCCAGTCAGGTCGACTTAAAAGAAAAATGTTCCCCCTTGTTTAATTACCACTGGCGGCAATAAGCTTCGCTCAATTTTGATAATTTGTGCCGTTTTTAAATTGTCGAATGCCGCCGGCGAAAAGTGCGCCGTGGAAATTACATCGGCACGCAATGGGAGTATCGACCGTCTGATTTTCGGAGCAGCTTGGCGATTTAAAAATGCATCCCACCAGAAATAGGATGCCTTCAATTACGTTTCCAACTGGGCCATCGGTTTCAGTGTGAAAATGAATTACCGCCGGTATATTTATCGCGCAGCTGCATTTACCGCAGTTTTGCCTCTGACAGCGAGCGAAATGAAGCCCTCCGACAAACAGCTATCGAGATATCATAAGCCAGACATTGAAAAAGTTAGAGATTTTCTCTCGAATATCTCAAAAAGTATTGGGCAAATCGAAAAATGTTTCAGACAAAAGTTCGTATTAATTAGTAGAACGAGATAGTGTAATAAACAATAGGGGATTTCATTTAAAAAATTGAAGGTGACCTTCACGTGACCTTCAAGCAACTCGTCAAGGTCAAACTAATGGGCACCGTCTTGTGTCCCTCCTCGAACCAAACAACTTTTGTCTGAAACGTTTTTTTCTGCGATCAAGAGTAAAAAAGTAATTCGGGGTGGGACATTAAATTGGGACACTCTGTATATAGCCGGGCTATCGTGATCTCACTTACGAGTTCGGCGGTCATCTAGTGGCGGAATACCGTACTTTGAGATGGACGAAATCAAGTGAACAACTCATGGAAACAAAATACTTAGTTGTTGTGTAACATTGAACCTTCTTTTCAGCGACATACCTTTCGTTTCATTCGACAAAATGGGTCTCTCGGTGTAGAGTCCGATCTACAACGTGTTTTTCGCAACGAGAAACGCTCTATTGTATTTTACACAGGCAAATGAATTACGCTCGGACGCAAACACGTAGCAGAGCGGGCCCAGATCGACCGAGTCGCCGGCGACACGTGCGGGCGCCGTGTCGCGAGCAATGAAAAACGCGCCGGGGGTAATCGACGCGGATTTCCCGGAATTTCGAGTCGGACGAAGGCCGAGGCCAAGAACGACACGGGTTTCGGCGCGAGCGCCGGCACCCGAGCGTGGCCGCGCTCGTCTCTCTTCGTCCGAGCGCGCCGGAACGTCCATTAATAAATTTCTCAATAAGAATCGATCGACGCAAAAAACCGGCTCCCCCGTCCGCAACAAGAGAGCGGCAAGGTAAGGCGCTGTCACGCGCGTTCGCGCGCTAACGGAATACGAACGTCATCCCTCACGTTCGCGGGCCGGCGGACGTTTGTGACGTTTCGGCCTGGCGAAGATATGCGGGAGACGTGACAGATCGTCCAAGTCAGGGCAATCGAGAAACAAAGAGAGGAGAGAGAGAGAGAGAGAAGGGAAAACGGCGGCGGAGACCTAGACGGGAGTTTGCGCTCGTGCATCGACGGCACAGAAGTCCGAGAGCTCACCGAAATTATACCGGTTTCGGTATGCCGAGAGGAGAGCTCGAGACACGCCGCCGCGAGACGGAGAGCGGAGCGAGCGAGCGAGAGAGAGAGAGAGAGATTTCCGCGCGTCCGAGGCTCCGCGTCTATTCGCGGCAATTTGGCGAAAGGAATCGAAAACGCGCGCGCTCTCGCGGGAAAGAGACAGCGGCGAGACGAAGCGGGCTAACGGACGGAGAAGGAGAGAGAGGGGGAGAGAGAAAGAGAGAGAGAGAGGGAGAGAGAGAGAAAGAGAGGAGCACAGCGAAAGGGCTCGCCGGTCGGAATCCGTCCCTGGTAGGCGAAACCGGGCGGGCAGCTAACTCACCTCGTGCCACATTCCGCTGGGCTGTACCGCCGACGTTTCCGACGACGCGGCAACCAGGAGGATCCTCCCGGCACGTGACGAATCCTCGTTCGCGAGCGGAGCGGCGCACCTCTCCTCGCCTTTTTTCTTCCCGCGGGGCACCTGCACCGCGCGGCTGTCCCGCTGCACTCGCGCACGTCGCTTTTCAAATTTTCAAACCCACACACTCGCACACACGCAGGCACACAGGCACACGTAGATCCACACACACACGAACGCGCGCGCACGCACGCAGGCGCACGAGACGGGGGATGCGCGCGCGGACGCGGACGCGGGAGCGTGCACGCACGCACGTGAGAGGATGCCTCGCGCGAACCACCGAGCCGCCGACCAACCAACCGACTAAACAGCCAGCCAGCCAGCCAACGGGGCTGCTGCCCGCATACCGACACGCGCACACACGCGCAGACTCGGCAACGGGTTTCTCACGGGGCGAGAAACGTCAACCGACACTCTCGGGCAGCTGCTGCTCAGCTCGATCCCGTAGCCCGGTAACAGCGTCGCGTCGCTCCGCTCCGCACGTTCGCGCCGTGGACCGAACCGGCCGAGCGACCAGTGCGCACTGACTCGCTCTCCGACTCGCCCGGCCTGGCCCCGGCCCCGGCCCAGGCCCGTCGCGATGGCGGGGACCGACCGTACCGAAGGAACCAGCCTCGCGGTCGCGGAATTCCAAAGTTACCTCCGTCGGCGGGGGCACTCGTGGTCTCGCTGGATCGGGACGAAATTCGAAGCGGGATATTATGTCGCTTTGAATTGAGCGCGCTCCTCTCGGCCGCCGCCGCGCGCGACATGATCTCGCTCAAGTTCGAATGTATGAATCAACCGTAACTTTATTTCGTAATATAGTCGCTTTGTTTTTACAGCAGAGTGTCCTGTCCTGTCCTTCGGTGAAGTATAATGAATACACGTAAACGATAATATAATGCGCATGGATATTTATCGTAATCGTACATCAATCAAAAATATTAAAATTATATATATATATGTATATATATAACTGTTTTTCTCCGATAAAGATAATTTACAACATACATCTTTTTTTCCTTTTTATCCTTATGTCTTAGGGCTAACCGACGATTAGGTGTTTTCTTCCTTTCCTCTCTCTCTCGAGCTCACATGTCTCACATGTGGGGCGTTCGATCTCCCATCGGACGCGGCGCGGTCCTCTATAAACATGTTGTATGCCGTATGCTTCTCAATTATCACGCTACAAATTTCTAAATTTGTATTACAAGACATATAACGCTTAATTATAATAGTCTTTATCCTACGATCGAAATTAAACCAACAAAGATACAGTGCACATCGGTACGCGAGTTAAAGAAAGCCGTTGTTGCTTATTTTATGCTCGGTATCTATATAAAACTTACATGGAAACCGTATTTGTAGAACGGATCGTCAAACCGTGCTCCTCGAATACAACGCGGATCTCGTCGATACTTGAACGTATATCTCGTTTACGTATAACATATACGTGTGCGTTTTACACACATATACTTTTCTACATAATATATTATACATGTATATAAATATATATATATATATATAATATATTACATAAAATGGTTACGAAATCTGTGCACCAGAAAGCGTTACACTCATTCTCAATGGATTTCAACGGAGTTCGATCGTTCCTTTATTGAGAACGTACAAATAACATGTCTCTCGCTACAAGATTACAAGTATTCAGGACATTTGAAAGCAAAAGGGATGATTGACTGTACTTGCGAATACACTCTCGATCGATCGACGAAGCCGAGAAAGCGATTTCGTTAAATATAGCGGCAATCTATATTTTCCATGCAGGTTCCGCGTTCATGCTCCTAAGAAACGTCGTAAAGATATTATGCGGCAATGAACTGTCGTGATTATCATTGTCTACTCGTAATTAACGCTCGTAAAGAAATTCACATCAACGTAGCTACAGCGCGATTTTCTGTGATTCCGACGGGTATAAGAAATTCATTGTACATGGAGCACATCGAAGAGGATACACGGACGAAGAACCAAGAACAGAGATTCGACAAAGTGTGTACGTGTGTGTGTATGTGTGTGTGTAAACAACTGATCGCGAAACGAGTAGTAATGGCCGTACCATCGACATTTCTCTACCTATCGTCTAAAATACAGACAAATCTGACTCTAAATAAGAAAAACTGCAAATTGAACGAATGAGTAGCGTGTATTCCGTCAAGACTGAGAAAAGGGGAGTAGAAGAGGGAGGGAGGATATAAGTTTATAATTTTTGACAGCCAGTTACCTCAAGTATCTCTCACGCGTGTCAACGTGAGAGGTAAATAAGGATAAAATTAAAGGTAATATTGGAATAACAGTATTGCGGATTGGTGGTTAGCTCATAGACACTTGTCCATTGGAGAGTAGTCTCTCAACGGCAGCGTTTATGTCTCCGAACGTGGCGATTAACGCTGAAAAATAAAACGCACGGCAGTTAGCTCAGTTACTTCCGTCAGTCGTTATTAAATGTTAAATATTACAGGAATTGTGTTATTAGAGGGAAGTCCTCTATTACGAGACGGCAGGTTGTCAACAGCCAAATCTCTTTTTCGCACCGATGGCGCCTGGTAATTTAGCAGAAACCCTGCTATCCCGTATTAGGATTCTATCTCGTAACAGGGGACTTTCCTCTACATGTTAAAATGTCATTATTTAAGTTTAAGCATCGGAACATAACGTGATTATCTTTACGATCGAGCGACATCGTGTTGGGAATATCACGCGTTGATGAAAGAACTCGTATCTTTTCTCCTAGCTCTTGTATCGATAAAGTGAAAACAAATAAACGAAAAGTCTACATCGTCAGGACGATTCTCACCTTGTAGATTAGCATCTCTATTAAGAAAACCCATAGCCGTAAGTTGCTCTAACTGTGCTCTGTAACGTTCCTCTGGTGGAGGTACAGGTTGACCGTCGACTTCTACACCTTGATTTAATGCCATTGCAGAAACCTAATACACACAAGTGAAATATGACTTGATAAATATAGGATACTTATATAATAATACAAAACTGGACGTTATATAATGAAATAGATATTAAGATTGGCTGTTATTATATCGAAACGCTAGCGATACGCACTTCTTCATTCCCGCTATTGAAGACTGTATTGTTCCGAAAAGGTCATCGTCACGTATTTAAATTAGACTGAATCGATTAAAAAAAAAGCTGTTCGGAAATGGTTACTTTGGCGACAAGAAAATTGGATTACAAGTTTGAACATTGAAACGTTGGCTCTTACCATACGTGCCATGAATTGGGAAAACGCGTCCTGCTGGTTGCTGTCCGCTGGTTGGCTGGTCGGTACGCTGGAATTCGTGCCGCCCGTGTTTGGTGTTGTGGGCGCTGGTGGGACCGTGAGGCCCATGCTGAAACACGCACGTACATTAAAATGACACGTCTGAGGAGCGCTAGAGACATAACGAGAATGAGGAGGCTTTACTTTTCCACGAGTTCGGGAGCGACGGTGCGCAGCTGCTCCATTCCGCGCTGTATCTGCATGATGGCAGCCAGAGCGTCCGGGTTGGTGACGACGCTCTGTATCTGCGGGTTCTGCATCTGTTGAATGAAGGCGGGCATCATCGCGCGCATTTGTTCCTGCATCTGCGGATTACCGCGAAGAAAGGGATTCGCCGCGATCACCCGGGTGGCTATCGCCGGGTCGGCCGCCATCGCCTCCAGCATGGATCTCGTGTACGGAGCGTTCAGCATGTTTCGCATCAATTGCGGGTTCTCCATCATCTGCGCGGTGAGGCTCTGCATGCCCGGCGAGTCCAGCAGGCCTCTGCCTTGGCTCTGCTGTCCCGTCCCACTGTCGCTCTGGCTCTGACCCCACGGATTCGGCAATGGATCGCGATTCTCCTGACCCTGCTGTGGATTCTGCAAATCCTGATTGGAGCTGTTCTCCACCAGAGCGGCAAAGGGATTACGGCCGTTCGTCGCAGCCGCCAGCATGGGCTCCTGGATGTCGCGATACATACGACGTAAAGCGCTGTAGCCGCCGGGTATGCTTTCCAGATTGGAGAGAGCTCGATCGTGCGAGCGCATAAGTTCCTGCAGCATCGACGGATTACGTGCCAGCTCCATCGTTTGCCTGGGGAAGCAGTTTTCTCCAATAACATTGTGCAACATTGCACAACAATCGAGTATCTAGTTTCCAAATGCGTATTTCAAAATATTGACTGCCGCTCAGCAACTGACTCTAAAGGTACAAATCAAACACGTACTTGTAGGTCGGGAGACGGCGTTGGAAAATTTTCAATCGTAACCGATCTCCAACAAGTACGAAAAGAGACTTTATTTCAAGCCAACTCCTTGTTCAAAGTCCGATCTTTAATACTGCGTAACATCGGCGATTCATAAATGACGCTCGAGACGGTGGGAAATGCGGCGAAACATAGTTCGACTATTGTATTCAAATGGGACGAATTCTGATTGTACTTGAACGCGCGACGCCACTCACCGTAAGAGTTCAGGGTTATTCAACATGTGACTGATTTCCGGATTACGTTGCATCAGTTCTTGCATTTGGGGATTGGCGGTGACCAGATTGCGCATGTTCTCCGGATCGTTCATCAAACTCTGCACCAGCGGATTGTCGAGCACTTGGCGCATCGTTTCCGGATTCGAGAGCAATTCTCGTTGCATGCGTTGCTGTAGGTCTATGAAGTTAGCCGAGCCCAAACCGAGGGATTCCAGTCCCATCAAACCACCCAGGCTGCCCAAGCCAAACGGACTGGCACTCACGTCGGCTGTAATTTGTGTACAAGTGCCAATATCATTCTCGATACTTTTTTTTCTATCGCGTATATCTTCCTAGGCGCAATACAGATAATGCACAAGCTTACAAATGTAAAACTGAAATACTCTCATTAAATGATCTTCGGTTGCATACGTTCAATCGTAATACAAAAGATCACCCGATTCACCTAAAATCTATCGCGCTGAAAATTTGTAAGGCTGCAAAATAAAATTGATAAACAGTTTCTGTACGTTTCTAAGCAACTTTTTTAAACGTACCGTAAAGACCTGGCGCATCCATTGCGGATCGCGGGATACTTTGTGCTCTTTAACAAGTGGAGCAATGCTCCGTAACCCGCAAACAACACGTCGAATCGAGACTGAATTTCGCGTTGTTATCCAAGTAAATGAGAGCTAACGGTAAAATTGACGGAGTACCTTGTGGTCTCGGGGCCGAATTGGACTCCTGATTCTGTGTGCTGGTGCGCGGTGCCTTGATCACCAGGTGCACCGCCAGACCGTCCTTGATGTTGTGCGTGCTGAGGGTCTCGTGGTCCTTCATGATCTTCCCGGCGAAGATGAGGCACAGCTGATCGGCCTGTGCGTTGAACTTCTTGGAGACCGCCTCCTTAAACTGCCGGCACGTTCGGCGCGCGGCGGGGAAGCAGGGGGGAAAGAGAAAGAAACGAGATTAGTGCCGATCGGTTTGACAGCTGATGCCTGGCGGTGCGCCAGGAGCGGCGGCGGCGGTGGCAGCGGCGGCGGTGGCGGCGGCAACGCGCGCCATGGACGGCGCCGAGAAAAGTACGTGGCGCTCACCGCCGCCATCGTCGTCGCTCACTTACTTCCTTTATCGTCGCATTCTCCTCGATCTCCACGCTCTGCTTCTCCTTGGGAGTTTTCACGTTGATGGTGATCTTCTTCGGACCACCCTCCTGCTGGCCTTCTGCCATCTTGGATCGGTAGATGACTCGTTACTTTCGACGCTCGCGCGATACTCGGTACGCTCGCTCGCGCTCCGTCTCTCTCGCTCGCTCACCCCGTCCCGTCTCTCTCTCGCTCGAGCCCACGACCGCGGAATTGCGCACCGTGTAAATACACACCCACGGCACGGCGACGGCGACGGCGACGGCGACGACACTCCCCCGCGGCACGAACGTCCACCGCGCCCGACGCGACGGCGAGCAACTACGTTGGACTTTTTTTCCACCTACTAGCTCGGTGGGCCCGCGGAACTAGAGTGACTTCGCGGCCCGACGGTGACCAACATGCACGATGCTCGACGTTACGCGCTCGGCCATCACGATAAACACGCGTGTCGCTGTCGGATAAGCTCGCGCGAGAGACTCGCGGACTGCCGCTCCGGCGTTACCGTGCGCAGGACCGATTTCGCGGCGCGATCGCTCCTCTCGCGGAGAAGGGCCACGTAAACCACCACGACGACGACGACGACGAGAGAGCGGCTAGGTTATGTCACGCTGCTGCCACCACCGCAACGCAAAAGCACCGCCGCGACACGCACGCTCGCGCGCTCGATTCCGTCGCGAACGCGTGTCCACTTTTCAACTCGAGTCACACCGGACGCGCGCAATCTCGCGACCACCTCCCGTCAAAGAAACCGGACCGAGGTTGTCCGCTTTTTTTCCTTTACACCATGTTATTAAAATTAATCGTATCGCAATCGTCGTCTCGCATTCTTCGCTCGGAATTTCGAATCGTCAGGCTTTTTCTTTCGAGGGGAACGCGCGCCGATGGTCCTAAAGGCCCGAACACACGAAAAAAAACTCGAGACTAAAGGGAAATGACCAATGACTGCCGAGAACGTGAGCAGCCGTTGTGAAACTTGAGCGATGCTGGAAATTCTCAAGTTTTAAATCTTAATGCTCAAGTTTTTTCGCGTGTTTCCAGCTTTGAAAGCACAAGACAGCCATTTTGCTCAGACCCGAAGCCTATTCTACGATACTTGGGTCGGTGTCGGAAGTCAACGCACAAAGAATTGTCGTAGACGTATATCGCCTTGCGATTTAAGCGTTGACTTCAGACATCGACTCGCGTTTTACTACAGAAACGTAAACGCGACAATCTTCTGCTCTTTTTTTTTTCAGAAAGTTTTGCACGTATGCAAATGTACATGTGTTGGCATTTATTTACGCTTTCGTATGACACGATAAATATTCTTTTAAATCGAATCGTATATAATCTTTTTTTCCTTACGCACATTCTCGTTTTCCCCCAGAGATAATTTAACAAAAAGGTAGCTGAAATGATTGTAGATAAAAGCGATTGAACGGAACGTGAGATTGTATGTACGCATCTGGTTTCCTCAAAGTACAAGCTGGCGCATCTCGATTAACGTTATCCCGAATTTGAGCAGTTGTCGATTATTTCAACGAATATGTAAAGGCCCGCTTGAATTCACATGCCTCCCGGTCTTCAGCAGCGTGTCAATTCGCGTCCGCACAAGAGCCGCGACTCGCCGACTGGATGTAACAGGGCTGGAGAGAAGGCTCGGGCTGATTATTTAAAAATGTTTACTTAAAAATACAATCTTTTTAAACATAAATGGCAATACGAATGATTAGAAAGAGGAAAAGAAACGTCGTTCTGTTACTTAAGGTTCTTCTGTCGGAAAATGACGGTCTCCGTCGGCACCGATTTACCAGCGGCGCGAGAGTATCTCGTCGATTTTCCGTTTCGTTACGCGCGGGTTTCCAACCCTCTTGCCATGCTTGTCTGCCGATCAGCTGAGAATCCGGTTGTGTAGCACCCGAGCGATGGATATCTCTGAATGAGATTAGCGACGAACAATCACGCAGGGACGACAGGTCTTTCTCAACGATAGCTCTTGATCGACGACTTGCACTTCATTTGAAACGCTTCTATATGCTCGAGATTAACTCCTGTCAAGTAGATATAAACCTCAAATTTAGAAGTTTTAATTTAAAATTATAATTTTGCGCGAGATAACATAGCTAATCGATAATATACAGCGAACTCGAGATTTAAGATGACAACTACCTGCACTTTTCGCTAATCCATCGGGACTGAAAGTCATAGCTTTCCTATCGTCGAGTCTGCAACCCGTCAGAAGGGTCACAACCGGCACCTCTCCGTCACCAGTAAAACCGACCTTCGCCTGCTGAGTGAGGTAGTGACAACACTCTATCATCTGGAAAAATAGCCATGCTTCCTTGTCCTTTGGTTTTGGTCCTTTTATCAACGGCAGCGCGAGATGCTCGTGAGATCTCTGTGCCCGTAAAAACCTTGAGCCACGTCTAAATTGGACCTCCAGCCATCGCGTCACTTCTCTCGCCTGAACGCTTTCGTGCTTCATTTCGTCCAAAGCAGAAACAACTGGAAATGCAATCGCAGCCTCGTTAAACAGCGAAAATTAAAAAAAAACAACAACTCTTGTCTCTTCGTGGATCGCAAGATAACAGATTTACTTACCAGCCACGGGAATCACCATTATAAATTTCTTTGCGTACACCAAGCGTTTTAGAGCCGGCATATGCTTGGCTAAGGCTTCGTGATCAGGAACAAGGTATGGCGACATTATTCGAGCTCGTAACTGGCTTTCTAGAGCTCGGACTTCGGCGTTTAGCCACAACCTACCCATGTGTCTCATAAGCTTCCCTTTCGAATGTTCCAGCCCAAGGCTCTTCTCGTCCAGACCTATTACTTTCGGAGCCTTCGAGGAGATCGCGTCCATTAAGGTGAACAATCGCTCGGTGCGATCGTACTCCACCCTCGAATCCTCAACGGAACAAAGATGATGTCCGAATTCGATTAGCTTCAGCACCCTCAGTAACGTCTCTTCCCGCTTGTTCATTCGGTGTTTACGAAGTATTTGCCAGTCGAGAGCTTTGTGAGCGTTTTCCAGCAAACTCAACCCTCGGAGATCAATGTCCTCCGGTAGAGGTACCGTTTTCACACACTCCCTCAATCTCTCCACGCTGGATAGAATCGTAGAATCCTCGCTCCCCCCCACGAGAGCCTCGACGTCCACGTCGATTAGATTTAACAGGATCGTAACACGCTTCAACAATGTCCGCGTACTCTTGGCGCACATCCTTATAATGTCAGGATTACTTCGAAGCCAATCGCAGCATACCTTAACAGACACGAGGATCTCCTTGCCAACCAATATGTTGAGAATGTCGTCCGACTTTAAGCTCCGCTTCTTCAACTGTGCCGTATGAAGAATGTTGGTGTCTGCGTTGCACAAGCGATCGTTGCCTCCCTCGAAGGTGCTAGTCGAGTCAGTGTTCGTGACGGTTACGGCGCTGCTGGAATTTGTAATGGAATCTTTATCACTCGTCGCTTTCAAATCCGTCTGCCGGTCAGTCGCGTACTTTTGGCCGTTAACCAAATGGTCAGTGCCATTCTTTTCGCAATTCTCAGTTTTCTCGACAACGTCGCTGCCGTGACCGTTTATCTCTTCCTTCGCTATCTGCGCTACGTTTTCGATAGCTTGGATCTTATTTTCCGGAGATGATTCCTCGTCGTCCGTATTATCATCTGACAGTGCGTCGTCCTCCTCCGTTTCGGACACGTCGGAATTGACTTCGTCACTGGACGATGCCAGTAACGATTGGTCCAGGTCGCTCGCATCCGAATCGGAGCTGGCTCTCCTTTTTCGTCTACGAAGCTTGCTGAGAAGACTTTTCGATTTGTCGCGAGTCTTCTTGGGACCCGATTCGTTCGCGATTCCGTTGTCCATTGACTTGGCTTTGTTATTCCCATCTAAATTGAATACATTATTGTCTTTGCTCAAAGTAGAGCCTTTTTCTTCCACGTGATCCCCATTGCTCCCCGATACAGACGACGCCTGATTTTCCTGGGCATTTTTCAACTTTGTTCTTTCTACATCAGGCACTGCCGTTTCTACGATCTTCTCTTGCAATTTTCTTATTATAAATTCTAGCAATTGCGACAGTATCGCTAAAGTTATAGCAACGACGCCCTGTACTTCGTTGGATTCTTTGTTCTTTAATCTAGAAATTGACATTAAGCATATTGTCACAATCTTAAACACCATGTCGTCTGTTAAATAGAGCGTTGGTCTGTTTTTGCAATTTTGAAGATATGTTTCTATGTTATCCGCGTTTTCGAGACAATTTGAGTTACTTGGCTCGACTCGTTCCATTGCTAAACAATTCTCTAGATCGGTTAGGAGGTCCTGTTGAGAAGAAATCATCGCAAACTGTCAGATGTGTACATAAAAAAAATATTAATAAATACTTAACATTTCGCATTTCATTACATACTTGGCATTCTTGATTTATCTTGTCAGAATGTGGGTGTTCGTAATCCCATAAACGTAATAAAGAAAATAATCGCGATATGCAATGATGGACAGGATCGCTTTCATCTGTATAGCTGGACTGAGTGACTACAATTTTCCTTAAATTTCCTTCCGCCCCTTCAAATGGCTCAGGGCACAAAAGGCTGCGAGATAATTTTAGAATATTATTAATTAAAACATACTTGTTGCTAAATCAATGACCAGCGCGTCAATATCGAACAACGGCTTCTTATCAATACTAACCTCCTCATATAATGATAAACCGCATCTAATCCATAATTTTTATTACCCGCTATAGTACCAAGCTGATTGTGAGGCATACCAACGTTTGGATCAATGGCTATAGCCATCCGATAATATCTGTTTGCTATCATTGGATCCCAGTTCGAATTTAATTCTAATTTGTACCTACTCAAATCTCCAAGGCATACCAAGCTTCGATGGATCAGGCGCATGACACACTGTTTGACCTCCTTCGGATGAATTTTAGATTGCCCCGATTTACTTCTTGTCTGTGGCAAATATTAGAATCGTATTACCACAACACTGCAACGTCTTATAACATAAAAGTATAATTAAGGCAAAGTCAACTAATATATCCCCAACACAAGATCTTCATTTCCATACCCGCGTGAATTAAATTAAGCGCTAAAGAATCTTACGCATGACGAAATACTTTCATTGTGAATGAAAGCAAAGTCGACAACCCCAACGAGGTCCAAATCATATTCCATTTGCAGTCTCATTATCAGATGATGATAATATCCCACACCACCCTCCAAATGGACCGAAAGCAACGATTTTTCCATATCATTCCAGGTATTGCCCTGAAATATTGTTACATTATTAGTAATTATTTCGTATTAGTCTACGTAAAAAGCTACATGTCTCCATGTATACTTGAAACCAACAAAGTACACATAAAATAATATACAAAATCTATTACTCATACGCAGGTTCCTCTCTCATGTACTCCCTTTTAGAATCGGTGGACTACATGTAAAAAAATCAACACACGGAACAAACACTCCGCATAAATCAAGAAACAAGCATATATAATAATTTAATCAAAACTATACTAAAAAAGAATACGTTTATTTTCTCATCACAATGATCCGATGATACTGGTTCGAGAATTAGGGAAAACCAATAGAGAAATAAGGAATAAGATACGGTAAAAGGGAATTCTATGGGTGGAAAGAGAAAGCAGGTTACGAAGTTTAAAGAGAGAGAAAGAAGAGGAGAAAGAGGAAGAAATGTAAATAATACGAGATCGATATAAGACTAATAAAGTATAAATAAGGAACGTAAGATCTATACAAGTACAAATAGGCTAAAAATTTCACAAAATAGAATAAAGCTGAGCTTAGAATTGTTAAATGTAGGTTTCGAATGCAAGTAAATTAAGTAAATGAAGCAATTAGAGATACCAGTCGCAACATGGGAGGATGGAAACGAGTGTGCAAGAACGAACGAGTTAAAGAACACATTGTAAACCAGGTCCACTTGTTGGCTGTAAGCTCAAGTTAACGAATTACATACAGTTATCGTTCGGCTTTCAACGTATCGTAAGAATTACCTTCCGCAATTTTTTGGCTGCGTACACAACATCGTAGAAAGCCCTTCGCCACAGAAGCTCCTCTGTCTTGTGCGCAACGGGATCTTTCAATATCAGCCTCTCGCAATAATCCTTGAGCTTCACGCGCTGAATCCTCCCAGATGGAACAAATATGTCGCTCACTGTCAGGGCGCGATTCCTTTGCTCGTCCAACTTCCTCACGATCTCCGTCACGCTTCTGGACAGACAAACAGAACGCGTGAAGACCGAGCCAGCGCACTTTGCGCCGCGTCAAGGTCATTCAACAAGGAGACACACGCTCGATGCCGCGCAGCATTCTTATCCGCCAGCTTGTCCGTTATATAAAACGCGCACCAAGTTAAAAATACAAACGCAAAAATACCAACGTTCCAGCGATCGAACGTGGATCGATCGCGCCTGAATCGCGCGGAAGGCAAGTCGGGGGGCGGGAAACTTGGGAGAAACGCGCGAGCGAGAGGCAAGCATGGCGATTAGGACGGCGGGGTAGGGTTAGGTTCACATCTCTCTCTCTCTCGATCCACCTTGCCCTCGTCTCGTCGCTACGGGAGGATCAGGTTTCTTTCCCTCCGCAACGAGGAGACGAGTTCCGCGCTTACTTGTGCAGACGTCTCGTGACTTCGAGGCAGTCCGTCGTTCGGGCCTCCGCCGCGGCGTTATACGATCGTCTCATTTTGCGCTACTCATGACCCGCGTTCCGGCCGACTCGTCGCTACTCATTGCCCCGCAGTCCCCTGGGACGCGCATCTCCTCCGCAGACTGAGAAACCTCGACATTCGTCGCCTCGTACGTCGACACGCGTCGGTTCGGGTCGTCGCTGCTCTACCCGTGCCGTCCCGTCTCGGTGTCCACTTCCTCTTTCCGTCGCTCCAATCGCGAGACTCGTCCACCGTCCGCGCGCGGCCCGCGGCGCCCGTTCACGGCCGGCGCTGATTGGTGCGCGATCGTGGACTACGAGTTTCCGTCGAGACGGCGCGTTTCCTAACCTCAAGCAACGTCGCTTTAATTATTTCAACAACTGCATGATTTTGTAATTGCGACCTTTGTGCCTCGTAAACGTCAAAATGTCGTATATGCTGTCGCATTTGGAAAACGGCTATCAAGTCGATCAAGCCATTCTATCGGAAGAGGACAGAGTCGTGGTGAGTTTGTCCAATGTTTCGTTCAACGTATTTAAGGCCCGGTTTCGCCAATTTGCTTAACTTTAATTTCAGTTTAATTCATACCTATTCGTCTCTTTTTAGAGTGGCAGTTGGAAAGGGACAAACAACGAATTAAGCTAAGCTGAAAGTTAGGCGACATTGGTGCAGCTGGACCCAAGACCCGGTTTCACCAAACGTCGCTTAACATTAATTTCAGTTTAATTCATGTTTGTCTCTTTTTGGAGTAGCAGTTGGAAAGGAACAAAGAACGAATCAAGCTAAGCTTAAAGTTAAGCGACATTGGTGAAACCGGGCCTCAGTCACTTTAGACTAGTACGAAATCAGTTGCTGATGGAATTACTTAGAATTACAATTCGCACCGTGGAAGTAATGTCCCACCTTCTAGGTGATTCGCTTCGGGCACGATTGGGACCCGATGTGTATGAAGATGGACGAAGTTCTCTACAATATCGCGGAGAAAGTCAAGAACTTTGCCGTTATTTACTTGGTGGATATCACAAAAGTGCCAGACTTCAATAAGATGTAAGCGAGAACTTGTACTCTACTATCGATGACCAATTAATGATTCAATTACTTTCATTGACCTTCGAGTTGTACTCGTGTATATAACAGTAATTGTATGTACTTTTTGCAGGTACGAGCTGTACGACCCGTGCACAGTAATGTTCTTCTTCAGGAACAAGCACATCATGATAGATTTAGGTACCGGAAACAATAACAAGATAAATTGGACTTTGGAGGACAAGCAGGAAATGATTGACATCATTGAGACTGTTTACAGAGGTGCGAGGAAAGGTCGAGGTTTAGTCGTTTCGCCTAAGGATTACTCTACCAAATATCGATATTAATTTATTCACGAGATACCTGAATGTTCTTGTATTTTGAAAAAGGCTATTGATGCTGTATTTATTTCATGGCGAGACATCGCGTGGAATAATTTGGATGTATCTGATTTCGAATGGACAATGTATTATGAGCTCTGTTGTAATTGATATTGCGCTTATCCTAAAAATAAATTAAGTATATAAGGTATAAAGGTGTACAAAATAGACTATACGAATAAGTGTACATACGGTTCTTCTGTCAAGACTACATATATTTTGAAGAATTTTATAAAATGGTCTTATCGGTATCTAAACGTATGCTCTAGTTACAATATCCGTCTCTGGTATATAAAATGTTTTCTAGTTGGACTAGAGGTTATTTAAGGCGTGTGTTAGATAATAATGCTGATAAGCATATGTAGTATCACATAATATATTCTACAGGGTTGGAAAGTTACTCTATAAGAGTATCTGGTTACAGTTACAAGTAGCGAGTTGCTTCCCAATCCCGATACTCTGACATGGCATGTATGCTTGTGATTATTTATGAGAAATAGTACGTGAATGAAATATATACATCAATTCTTCATTGAATTATATTTACATGTAATTACAGTTTATACTTGAACCTAATATTTGTCCATTTGATGGTCAACTTAATACATTAATAGTTATGATTCAGTCGTCTCTCATATATCTGCAAAATATGTAGACTTAGCAAATGACCAGTTGTTAAATATAAAGAGAAAAGTTTTAAGAGATATCAGACTTACCGTTTGTAGCGTGTTGCGCGCTGTCGCCAAGTATATCAACTGATCTTAAACATGTTAATAAAGGAAGGCTCTCCTGCGTTAAGGTTTCTCTATTTAGCTCGCATGACGAGTCTCTCAGTGATTTAAAGATACAATCCAGAGTTCGGGATTTTCCTGGAAAATAGTCGAAAAGAGATATTTACCAATATCGTTCTTACAATGAAAGTAGAAAAAGGTTTATATATGCTATTGTTACTGACCTATAGCAAAGTGATGAGTTTTTACATTTATGGCACCCATTGATTTGCACTGCCTCAAATCTTAAAGTAAAATTATGTGGAATAAAGTCTGCCGCATTACACAGGTGACATTTAAAATAGATTACGTATTGAACTTACCGCTATTTATTATGCTTTTTGAAGTTGATCGAGGAGAGAAATTGGAAGAGATTGATTCCAGAGACTCCATGGATACAGAGTTGTGTTTCTTTACTGAAACAATATGAACCGTACAGTACATTAAAAAAGAATAGCTGGATAACAATACAAACAACTGTGCAATATGAACTGACTTGAAAAAGCAGTTCGATGATTATAGCTTTAAAGGAAAACATTACACTAATATAATTTTGCTTTTTAATATGACACAAAAAATAATCACTGGCCTATAATACAATTTCTTCGTTCCATATTGCATTATGTCCAGTTTGTAAATAATCATAAGCGTATATCAACTGCGAAATTCTTTTCAAACCATACGTGCAGAAAAGCAAAATGAACATGTTACACGTTTAGCTCAGAGAAGATTACATAAGTGATAAATAGATATACATATGAGTGGATTAAATGAGGCAAGAGGGGAAAGCAAAGCGAAACGAAGATGACGCGATCCAAGCGTTTGTTCCTACCTCATCACGTATTAGATAGTTGGAGAGACTCTCATTCTGTAGTACAAAATAGATTAGTGTTATTTCTATCGTGCTTTCTTTAATACCATTGATAATACCATAAGAGTAAAGAATAGTCTAGTCCGCTACAGAGAATAGAGTATATACATATGTACACGTGTTAAATATATATCACATACATATTTCAATATTGTTGACTAGATTCGTGTCTGAATTCGTTGTATCTTTGGCTTTCATAGAGGTGTTCTCATATACTGGCTCAACTGGTGGTGGTTTGTCTACGAGAATGTAAAATAATTAATATTTTCAGAAAAATATTACATCAACTATACTCATTGTAAAAGATACTCACAAGTTTTTAAGAAATAAGGATTCTTGAGTACTTGCTTTATACAATTATATATATAAGCGTATTGGCTCTGAAAATGTGAAGACGTTCTTTTTATGTCGTATAAGTATATGCAAACATTAATATATAAAATATCTGCAAATTATCAAAATGTGGATATAAAACGTGGAATCAGCTTTTTTTTTACTAAAAATGTCGAATATTTGCAATTTCCTGAATTCCAGCATTCGGTACTTTATTCTAACTAGTTTCTAGTGAATTTGATTACACGATTTGGTTTATGTAATTACTTACTTCTCTTTGTACCATATTTATTCTATGATGTCGCAATCTATATACAGTTCCGAATACATCTAATTTCCTATTATCTCTAATTTGTTGCAGAAGAATATCTATCGCTATTAATGTTCCCGTTCGGCCAATTCCTGCACTGTAAAGTAACGATATATTTTTTATATAGAAGCATAAATCAATTAATCGCAACGCTATGATTGCCATGAGATGCAAAACAGTTTTATTCGTATAAAATTTATTATTCATACCTGCAATGAACGACGATAAAACCTTTATTAGCGGTGATATTGCGGCGCATTATTTGGCAAAAATTGATCATCGCATCGAAATCCTCTGGAACATCGTGATCGGGCCAGTCTTTAAAGTGCAGATGAGTAATGGTCCTTTTTTTATTTTCCTGTAAGTATTCGTACTCTTCACAAATATATTCTTGGCATAAAAATTTTCCAAAATAAAAACAATATAAACCTTTTGTAATACGAGCGTTCTTTGGGTGTGCGTCTTGAAATCTAATTCACTCGTACATCGTATCGTCATGTTCTCATATCGGAAAGACTCGCTTATTTTCGGATAATATTGATGGCATTTCTCCTGAAACGGACATTAATGTACGATAAACGGCATTTGATATTATGCAATATTGTCGGCGATCATAATTTACTTTGCCCTTCTCAACCAGCTGCGTCAGCATGACTATGATATTAATGTTATACTGATTGACCATTCTCCAGAAATCGTAAGTGGTTTCCTCCTTCGGACCTTGACAGGCTATGTATTCATCTTCTCCCGTGTATCCCTAGCGCAAAATACAGTTTTGTCCCTTAGAAATACTCGTAATACTTTTGCCTAGGCAAGACCCATTTCACTCTTCGATGGAAGAAGACTGTCGAGTCAGTGCGCGTACAGCACACGCGCGTATGTAAAATATTTACCTTTATGAGCGATGCGTTGATATAATCCGTGTTCGGGTCGTTATCTATCACTTCGAGCTTCACTCTTGAGAAATCATCTGAAAGCATGAATCATGTATAAGTCGCGAGTCGCGAGCGAATTGCAAGGCAAGTGCGTACAGGGCAAAATATCGGAGTAACGATTTTTCTTCCGGTTGGCTTGCAGGCAGGCTGTATTCGTGGGCATCTGCAGGTCGACGCTGAGTGTCTGGAGCAGCCGAAATTCATTGCTCAGTTTCCCAGGATTGTCCACCAACTGCTGACAGTGGCTGATGAACTTCTTCCTGGTGAACGGCGCGGGCACGGGCGAGCCGGGCATGTCAGAGTGAAGAAATCGGCGAAACACTCTGGAACGAAAGAGATTACGGCGAACGCGAATTATTCTCTATAAAGCGTACAACACAAGAAGCCGTAATAATATATATCTTATCTCGTATATTTAATCAATAAATGCGCAATCGAAAAATTATGAGGATAAGATACGTGTGGAGAAATGTATGCACGTACATGTGTATGTATGCGTGCTGAAAAAAATTTTCTCGCTTCAAAGATAAGTTTCACATTTAAAACTACAATTCTATCAGACGAGGTGTTGACTCCTTTTCCTCCTACTTTTTGCCTCTCACGTAGCCTCGTGTTCCGTTCTCCTTGAGAGCAATAAAATAATAATACGTTGTTTGACGAAAGCGGTCTATTGAAGAAAAGAAAACGAGAAACTTTTTGTGCGACTTATTGCGCGTGTGTGTCACGATAAAATAATAATACGTACGAAACAGCGTGCGTAATAAAACATTAATATGTAACACGCGCAGAATACATAAGAATACATACACGTGTATGTAAAGTGATGGAGATTAGAAAAGTGGTCGCTGAATGCGTTTAACGTTTTCCGCTAACGGGTTTGACGTACGCTCGCCGAAGCAATGATGAGAATCGCTAGCCAAAGTGCGCAATAGCATCCGCGTTTCGTATACGCGTGTCTTTCCTTCGCCGGTGTAGCGTAGGCAGCTCATTCATAGTAGGGGAATAAAACGAAAACTTACGCAATGAACATACGCGCCTGGCTAGAAACGGACCCAAGGACTCTGTTCCCTCCCAAAGGTCAGAGTCATAGCCGAATCTCTGTCGATCTCCGTGACGACGCTATCTCTATTGTCCCGCACACGCACGCTTGCGAACGTATTTTCCGAGTAATTTAAAAATACCCTCGACTTTCCGCAGCTCAGTGGTAGCACGCGGTCGCACGGCGACGTTCAAACCTCATCGAGCACCGACCGTACTGTACTGTATATCCTAGCGTGCGATAGACGCGCGTGTATCGCGCGACCTTGCTCACGCCTTAGCTATAGTTCTCTCCTCTGTGAGTCATACAATAAATATCGATCATTGTTCATAAACGCGCGCGTGCACCTGTCCGGCGGATTTTCGAGTCTACGCGCGCGGCGTCGCGTCAGTGACGTGATTTCACCGGCTGGCCCGTATATTATTATTGTTGCAATTTTCCGCTTGACACTTTTTTCCTGCGGAAATCTTATCTTATCTTATTCCGCTGTGTTACGCGATGTAGAACGAGTTCCAATTATCCTCGATCGAGATGTGTATGACTCGACATTGTCGCTCGTGTCTTCGATCAAGATACAAGAGCGGCATCGATACGCGTTACATAGCTCTCTTTTTTTTTATCGGTTACGTATGTTACAATAATGAGATTGTGACTTACATGTACGGCGAGCATCTTCGCACGAGCAGCATCATCGTCACGACGATCCCCACGAAAAGAATGCTGACGACAGCTCCGACAATGAGAGCGACATTCAGTTCTGCGTCTGGTATTACAGAAAAGAAAGGGGACCGATATATGAAATAATATATGTGTCACGTATTTCCGTTGCGTAAGGTGTTTACAATTAGACGGACGACCGTTCGACGGTCAATGATTACAAGATACGCACTCGTTTTTATCATAAATGTCTCGGAATCGGCGTAGCCGCCGTCTGTAAACGCCCTCATTCTGACGTGGTACCACGTGTCCGGTTTAAGAGGCCCGTTGCAGTACACCCGGTCCATCTTGGACGAAATCTCCTTGCAGTCATTGTCATCGCCGATCGTATACTTGACGGCTTTCACGTGCCCGTAATCAACGATGTAGTTCGCTAAACAGAGTCGCAGATATTTTAATAATACATGCGCGACGTAGTCTCAGCGCTTGGTAAACAATCGTCCTGCATCTGTTAGCATATCACCTACGATAAGGATTCCAGTGCTTCCACGTCGCTTGATACGTGATTGTGAAATCGTCTATCATCGCTTCCTCCCAGGAGGACGCGTTGGGCCAGTCCTTGCTGGCCAAATCGAACCTCGTGTGCGACCGTACACTATTGTGTCCCATCTTCGCCACCATGATCGCGTAGAACTTGATGTCGCCGCTGGTATTAGGGAATATGGGCAGCAGAACGGCAGCGGATGTTGTAGATCTGCGCACCTTGTACGGATCCAGGGTGATCGATTTAACGTCTTCGTCCTTAGGCTGCGGCGGTACTACGACAGAAAAAGAGTCTTCTTAATTGTTCGCAGAAAAATTGAAGATGACGTACACGGAAAAAAATATGCTCCAAGTTGCTCGAATTAAATGTTGATGTCACGGACTGCCACAGACATAAATAATTCACTCAATTGTATTTGCTATCGAACTAAATATCTAGACTATCGAGACAACTATCTTATATTTTTACACTGAAGTTGTGGATACATCATTTTTTTCCGTGTAGACGTGTCCCGCCTAGTTTTATTCATCTTGAAGATGGAGAACGCGGCAATATAGAATTCTGATATATTATAGGTCCGAGAAAAAGTTTAATGTAACAAAGGAAAATTATTAAGAGAATTATTCACACTGGTACTTACTGCCGGCAGGATATAGCACGTTTTCACTAACTGGCTGCCCGAGCGTATCGACATCCATAACTTTGGCGGATATCGTAAAGTTATAATTGTACTCTCCTTTCAATTCGCCGAGATTTATCGAGCACATGTAATTGTTGCTAACGTAATCGCATTGGGACTTCCTGAAGATAAAATCGGGCAGATATTCGTCTCTGGTACCAAGCCCCGATATGTTAAAGAAGTCGAGGTTACCGTTTAATGAACACGGAAAGCCCCATGTCAGAATCGTATCTAACACGTTCGCATTACTTGAACTCTCTTTGATTATGATGGACGAGGAATTGAATTTCGAGACTGCCCCTGGAACTGAATCGATCACAATCATAGCATGCAACGTTTAGAATAGTCGAAAAAAAGGAAGAGAAGCCATTATGGAGGTTTCCATACCGTTAAAACTGTTACGTGATATTTTCGTAATTGCATAAATATTTTACCAATAATATAAATCGTTTATCAACGAATGTTAACTTAGATCGAGTTGTTTATATTAAAATTGTATTCTTGATAAAATATTAACCCACCAGAAACGGTTTAGTATATTTCAGGGATTAAGAATAATCTTGCATAAGGAAATGAAGATATGAGAAACGTAAATACCTCCGCTATTACTGAAAATTGTTTTGGGTTCGCTGCTGTTGCCCCATCCTGCCCCTGTTCTCGCTCTCATGCACACTTGGTAGCTCGTGAATGCCTTTGCTTCGAGATAATCGTACTCAAACACGCTCCCGCTTGTATTGAACTTTTTAGAATGATCGTTATCTTGTTCTTCGCGAGGGCACCAATTTGGAATCGGATACAATAGTACCCAGTCGACTATGATTTCGAATTCCTCTAAATGACCAGGCAAATAATCCGGTTCTTCCCAAGACACAGAGAATTGTGAGTCCGTGATGTTTCCGATTGAAAACTTGGGTGGAGACGGTACTAAAATTGTAACACAAGACATCAGCTGACGCTAAATTAATAAACGTTAAGTCAATCAATTATTATAAATATATCCTGCAATGTTAGCGATGTCCAACAAGTGTATTAATAAATATATAACTTCGTTACAAGTAACGAGGTATTTCCAACCCTGCGTAATTGATAGTGCGTGCAATTACCGTCCTGCAGCGTTGTGGCATTGACACCGTCGCTCAAGTCACTGTATCCTGCGCTATTAACGGTATGCGCCCAGCAAGTGTAACTCGTGAAAGGGGTCAGTCCGTCTACGGTTACATTTAGGTCTACGGTAGGATCTGCAGCGGTATCGCGATCTATTTTCATCGAGATCACGCGATTATCAGGCTCGTAGCCTTTCCCCTGCCTTTCTGTGTAATTGCACATAGTTATTATGGACGACAGCGGGCAATGATTGTTTTCTTTCTGGATGGTCCAGATGATAAACAGACTCCTGACGCTCGGCATTACTCCCGTAGTAGCATGTGAGATTGGTGGATTCGTTACTGAAATATTGAAGAAAACTTTTTCGTCAAATTCAATCTTCATGCCCAAACGTTGACGAGTTAAAACAAGAATATTCACAAGGCTCTAATGTGAAAACACAAATACGAAGTAATAAAATTGTAATTTTAAGTCTATTGCGAAAAATAATGATGAGTTGATAAATTAACTGCCATCATACCGCGTGCGATATGCACAAAGAAAGAAGTCTAAGCTAATTTTGCTTACTGTGTCGAAGCGTGGTAGCGCTCTTATCTATCTTTTCTCCCTCTACGTCGTCTTTGTTCACGGCGTTGATGTACACCTGATACATCTTGCAAGCATGCAAATCCGAAATAACCATACTCGTGTTCGTAGTATTGTCGCTGAACTTGAAATCCGTAGTTACGCGATAATGCTTCAGGCAGGCTGTGCCAGACTCCGGCGGCTCCCATTTCACGATCAGCGAAAAATTGCCAGGTTCTACGTGGAAGGACTGCGGCGCCGACAATTCTGTAAATTGTCCATGTGTCAGAGACGGATTTGCCGAAGATCGAAACTGGTTGTCTTGAAGCTGGCGGAAAGCGGAGCGGAGAGTACGCTTTGATCGAGCGGAATTTTAATTCCGGACTTATTCGCGAAGGCCCAGTAAACTACAACTAGCGGCACAACATCGTATTAAAAACTATAATTTTCATGCTCAACAATTTAACTGCGATGTGTAACATAGGTGATATTACACTTGTATTGCTGAGTGGAAAATTATAATATTGTACGATGTCGCTGTTGGTTGGTGTTTACCGGGCGAGACGTCGAGCTTGATAAGATAATCTATCAATTTCGCGGGGACAAATTGGTCGCAAATTTCACATGCATTCTACGAGACTCTCCGCCAACTTTTCCACCAATTCCAGGGCGGTTCGAGCTTACTCGGCGAGGCCGTCGTCGCAGTCTCGTTTACGCCGGCAGACTCCACGGACGGCGTCACGGTTTTGACGGTGAAGTGATACTCGGTGCACGGCTCGAGATTGTTGGCGGTGTAGTTCGTGACTGCGGCGGAAACTGTGGTCTCGTCGCAGGACTTGTCGTTGCACCGGGCAATGGAATAGCTGGATACGCATTTCGCGTGCGTCGCGGGCGCCTGCCAGGTCAATTGGACAGCGCTGACGCTGACGGTGCGCGCGCTCAGGGAGTCCACGTCCCCGATTTCCGAAACTGTGGAGAGTCAGCGTGATGAAGATATTCGATATTGATTGATCTCTCTTATTTTAACGAGAGTTAAGGAAAAGACCCAGCTGTACACTCACTGGCGTGATCCGTTGTGGCTGACAGATCAGCTCCGGCAGACTCCCAGGACTCGAAAAGGATTTTCACCTTAAACTCGTACCCCGCGCACGGCTCGAGATGGGTGGCGTTGTGCCGGGTACCGGTCTCGTTTGTCTGCGTGCAATTTCGATCGTCGCATCTCTCGACCGAGTATATCACCGGGACGTCCGTCACGTTGCACGGGGATTCCCACGAGAGAGCGATCCATTCTGTGCCTATCTCGGCCGTCAAGTTGACTACTTCCCTCGCATCCGCTGATGGCAAAATTGCTAAACGTGAATGTTCCAGGACGAAACGTACCGCGATGGAACGATCGCTGATAATCTTTCGAAAAATTCAACTACACTAGAGGGAAGTTTCCTATTATGAGATAGGATCCTAATACGGGATAGCGGGATTTCTATTAAATGTAGGCATCATCAGGTGCTTCCACTATGAAGTTATTGCCCTTGGAGCGAAATCTGGTTGGTGGAAAATTCATTGTTAGATTGTATGATCGTTGCGAAGGGAGATTTGTGGTTGAATTTGGGTGTTGAAAACCTGCTATCTCATAACAAAGGACCCTTCTCTATTAAATTCTAGAAGAAGAACGCGAGAAAATGTCACGTTCATAGGCAAATTTTATATTCAAGACCGTCTTAGGATCATCTTTAGATACTCCGTAGCTAATGCAATGTTCCATACAGAATCTTTAGATCAATTCGAGGTCTCGGATATAAGATTTGACTATGAATACTATAGCCTTAGATCCATCGGTACTTGCCCGAACATAAATATATTCGTTTCTAAAACAAATTCTCTGATCTGTTGAACAGTAAATTCTTACACCGGAAGGACCATCTTAATTACCGCTTGCGTTTATCGGCCACGTCGGGTCGCAGACCGTCGTACCAATCGTACTATCGATGGCAGTCACTTGGTTGGGCGCAGTAGTAGACCTCGTAGTACGATCGACGGTCGTGGACGATGAGGATTTGTCGTCACCGGTGGCCGGCTGTGAAACAGTCGTCAGGGGTTCCACGGCGGGTTCGTCGAAATTCTCGAGGCTATTCCCCGCAGGTCGGAAGATTCCCTCGTAGACCGGGTCCGCCGGCGCGGCGAGCGTCGTCCCTTCCGACGTGGACGCGCCATCGTCGCAGAGCGCGCACAGGAGGCGGAGAGCGAGAACGAGCAATGGCAGGCGCCTTTCAAGGATCATGTTCTAACGAATGCTGCAAACAAAGCGAAACTGACGCATGTCACAACTTGGCACGTCCCAACTGCCGCGGGGTAACTTGACTTTGGCGGCGCCTTGTGCTCGCGGGCGCACCAGTAAACCGGAGGCAAAATCGCCCGGTCCCGCTGAATCGGCGCGGTCAAAGTTCACTATTCCAGGTCGAGCGACTTGGAAAAACTCCGAGGACCCACGTCGTGCGCTTAGGTAGGCGATTTTTGGCGATCGTTCGGCACAGGTACCAATTAAAGTGTACCGGAGTGCACGGCGTCATGAAGGCCTTTGCACCTGAAAATAGCCGTCAGGTTCAATATATTCCGATGGAACGATTCGTTTTGTTAAAATAAACTTCTCTACTGGATATCTTTAAGCGTCCTCGGGTGCAAAGGCGAGCATATACGCTCTGGTACACTTCGGCGCGCGTACAAAGCAGTCGGCGAAAATCGCCCTACGTTAATTGATCAGCACCGAACAACGCGTGTATTTCAACTTGGAAATAAGAGGCGTTTCCACTTGGACTCTCTTACGTGACTTCGAGCACAACACTTCCCTCCCGCGGCGAGTCACGACGCAATATCTTCAAGTGTCGCCGCTGACGCAAGAGTCAAAGATTTCTATTAAAATGTAGCGCATCCCCCGGCTGCCGCAGAACGGAAGCGATTTGGAAAGCGACGTCATTTGCAGCGCGCTCGTATCTGCTTCCTTTCACGCCCGCCCGAAGGACCGCGTGCGTCACCGCATCCCGGCCTTTTTCTCCCCGGGGGCCCGTCCTTTTCGAATCTCCGCGTGTTTCCACACCGGCGAGCGGAAGCTTGTTTCCGTCGGATTTGAATTTGAAATTTATTAAAGTATACGTATAACGCGCGCTGAAAACCTGCAAAGCCGCGATCGGCGACTCGCTTCGACGCCTTCGCGTAAGATCCGAGTAATTGTGTTCTAAAAGGCCATTACTCGCGTTGCATTATTGATATGCGCGCAACATATACCGTACACCCGACGATTTTCGATCGACGCAACGGTACGCTTCTTGGAAAATCACCTCGCGGGGCATTGCGTGCTTTTGTTTTCTTCTTTTATCAACGCATAACTGGATTTTCACCGGGGCTTAGATTAGAGTCGCGACACTCGGCCGCCGCCGCCGATCGCGAATCGATAATTTATCGGTGGTACCGCGCGCGATTGTAATGTGCCGTGCTGTATCGGCTCGCGCGGTCTCTCGGTGACTGTGGAGAACGGCCAGTAAGCAGTAACTCGTTCGCCGTCGTTGTCGGCTGCGCTTTCGATAATCATTGCCCAACTCGACCGCGCTCGTTGACAGCCTTCCGCCCGGTTGGCTGCTTGTCGCCGCTCCGCTAGTTGATATCACTGATAACGGGCTAGAGTCCACTCGTCCGAGAAGAGCGCACTCTTTTGCGGCCACTTTATTAATCAAATATACACGCGGCGCCGCGCCGGCCCCGAGTTCTATTTTTTTTTCTCCCTTTACGTTCTTTCCGCTGGGAAAGAACGGCGTTTTTCCATCCCGCGCCCCGATATATAATCCCGCCTTCCGATATTACTATCTGAAGCCGCGACACTTTTAACGTGCCACTTGTCTCTTCCAATTCGAGAAACGGCCGTTGCCCCGCGACTTCTAACATCGTCGATCCAATCGATCTTCTCGCGATCGAGGAAATCAATTGAATTCTTAAAAGCGTCTGCGTAAATTGCTAGCCAAAAGATGTAACTTTTGCACTTTTATCGATCATTTTGTAATTCGGAATTTCCTTAAATTCATGAATTTTAATGAATACCATTCTCGGTTATTTACATCAGGCGTGTTTTCTATTTTTGCCGCACTGGTGAACTAGTGCAGTAAGCTAGAGTGAAAAAAAATACTTGTCTTACTTTAATTCATTGCACTAGTTCACCAGTGCAGTAGCAGAAAACAATTCACTTATCTCGTGCAAGACAATCGACTCAAGATCGCAGCGCACTTTTCCCCCCGTTTTGTAACAATCACTTTTGCAATTTAATCGCTAACCATCCTCACCGAAAACTCCGACTTTCGTAATTCAATAATGCAAACGGTTATCAGCGATTTTTTTCTCGCTTCGCTCGCCACAATGCAAAGTTCGAGAAATATAACTAAATATAACTCAAAGTTACGTGCTTATCTCGCATTTTACGGAAGCTGACAATTTTATCAGAAATCAGAAATCAGGCCTCCGTATCAGTAAATTGTTTCTACGAGTAGAATTCAGTCTTATCGTCCATTATTTATCAATTAATCCTATCGCCTCTGTTCTCTCCGTATTTTTCAACATTATTATTTTCGAGACACGTTTCGAAGTTTTATCTTACATGTTGGAATAACTGAAATTACATTGCACTCGCGTATGAAAATTAAATAAAAACCGAAGTTTCGTCATCCATATTTACGCAAGGCAACCAAAATCTGCGTTCATAAACACTACCGAATCTTGATAATTGATAGTCTCTTTTTTATCTCCCTTTGTCCTGAAATAACCTTAATATTTTATATATCAAGTATATATTAATTTTATATCATTAGAATACGTATTGCGTACACCTGAGTAAGATATACTAGGCCGGTTCTGGATCAAGAGTGGTGGGGGGTCATAAATCTTTTTTTTTTCTAACAAAAAATGATTTATGTCTGTTTAAACAATTTTTTCTAAACGAAAAGAGGATTTATGTTTGTTTAAACAATTTTCTTTCTAACAAAAAAATGATTTATGACCAAAAAAATGATTTATGACCCCCCACCACTCTTGATCCAGAACCGGCCTAGTATATCTACTCACCTGTACTCTGCATTCTAAATTTATTTTATAATAAAATTATTGTTACATTATTTTAAAAACTTACAATCTTAAAACTTACAAGACTTAAAATTAAAAATTATTATATTATTAAAAAAAACAAGTATAACGAAAAGAATAACAAATAAAATGACATTCGAGTACATAAATACAAGCTGAAAGCATTCCCGTGAGATTTGGAACACCTTCGTGAAGAACACCTCGACGAAGGATCTCGAATCCGTCATTTATCCCTGACTCTCGAGAGCGAGTTCGAAGCACGTTGAAGCTTACCCGAACACTTTACTCCATCAATGCTCGGCCAGGAATCCCGCGAGGGGCCAAGTCGAGGAATGCGCGTAGCCGTCGGGAGAATTTCGCAAGGATCGCGCGCGTAAAACGTGCGAAAAAAGGGGGAACGAGAGACTAAACGCGGGTCCTCGGCTTCGCAGGCATCTGCTTACGAAGCGGAACTCGAAACCATGTGCCTCTTCAAAGCGCAGCGACCGCCACCGAACTGCCCCCACAAAGATCGTTGGAAATAGCGTGGTTGTGTGGTGCGTGCCCGTTCAAGTTTAGTAGACCTCCGTAGGACCCACGCACACATGCGCGGTCCCCAAAGAAGCGTACGTGAACCGGATCCAGGGTCCGGCTACGTCCTTTATCGCGTGACACGTAGATCCCTTACCTACCACATACTTTCCCGATGGGTTCTAACGAACCTTAGCAGGTAGCTACTGCATGGATGACGAAACCAAAAAGAATTCCAACACCTTTAATTATTCACCTAAAATAATCTCGAGACACGTTTATTTATCGCCTACTAGACTCACACGTGCGATATCGTTAGAAATTTTTCTCTTTTTTTTTATTTACTCTGAATTACAATCGTTCACTTATACGGTTTCACTCCAAAGCATAAGGAGTAGTTATTGGAAAAAGCTACTGTATTATTTGTTCAATAATTACTTTGTAAATATTTTATAATAACGCGTATTCTTTCCGCGACGTAGCGATAAAGCTTTATCGTCTCCTTATCGAAAAGTTTCTGAAATCAACGAATTCGCATTGCTTCGAACGTTATCAAATATTTATTACACTGCGGAATTATACCAACGTCTGTCCTATCGAGATTCTAAGACCGGTATTCATAGTCAGATCTTATATTCAAGACTATCTTAAGATCATCTTTAGATACTCGGTAGCTAATGAAATGTTCTATACGGCATCTTTAGATAAATTCAAGACTATCTTGAATCAAAGATCAGATTATGAATACCGGTCAAAACATACAAGATAGTAAAATTCTCGAGTATCTAGAAGTTTTATATTCAGCGGCCAATCAACACGCTTGAAAAATTTGTCGTACGACAAATGTAATATTAGCCTAAGAATTTGAATGACTTTGAAAGTAGCGTGTCGCATCTACAATATAGTAAAGCATTTATTTGTGACAAACGTAATGGAAGAACAAATTTATAGTTTTTACAGTTTTATTGCAATGAATGTACATTTAAAATGTATCGTGCCAAGTTCGACTTAGTACAGTCTCTGTGGCGGTCCCATGGTGGACTTGATGTGAAGCGAGCGCACATTCTGCCAGTGTTTCTTCAACAGGGAGACAAGGAAGTTTATCGAGAGGTGGACATTTTGCACCAACTCATCGGGTGTCATTTCAATGTGTCCGACGGCTACTGACAGACACAACACCTATAAAATAAAAATAATCGTAGAAAATACACAAGTACGAATTTGTATATTAATGAAAAACTTAATAGAAACTACTCGGGCAACGCACTTTCTTCATTTGGAATTTAATGGTGGCCTTAACTTCGTCGATTTTGGCAACCATCGATTCCTGGTGCGACAACAGCCCAGGGAATTTACCGGCCTTGTTTAAACCAGGACCGAGAAGACGGGGAATTTGCTTGATCAACGACTCGCTAGCCAAGAACGCGTCGTATTTTTTCGCTGCAAAAAGAACACAAATGCATGACGAACGTTATTTCATTTAATCCTCGGATATCATAAATTTTGTCAAAACACTGGAAGCTTCTCTATCAATAACCGAGAAAATTTCTGCATGAAAAAATACCTTTGTAAAAAGGTTTTTGAAACTTTTTTAAATGAAATACATGTATCGACACGGATTGAGTGTAATGATACGATTCACATTACCCACACCTAGTGAAGAAACTTTAATCTCCTTCTACTTGACGACCACCATTGTTCGAGTATTAAGCAATGATGGTGCTTTTGAGAAGGTAACTCGACTGTTTGAGAAACCGTGAAAACGCATTAACCTACCGAGTTTCTTTACGAGCTTCTTGTTCTTGTTAAGTTTCTTCAGCGCTTCTGCATCCATGTACGGAATATTATTAGCTTTAGATTCATCGCAGTGCTGCTGGTCGCCAAGAACACATACTTGCATTTTTGGTCTGGGAATATTCTTCAACCTAACATGACGAAAATCAACGGTGATCAAAGCTTGAGTACGTCACGTATACTGTTATTAAAAAAATAATATCTAGAGTCCCAATGTTCTCAGGCTTAAATGTGTTTCACCACACAAATTCTTCAGATAATACATGCAACAAATAAAACATCATAGAACGCTGGCGACTCGATAAAGTTTGACTGTACAATTGATCGTTGAAGGGAAATTTACAGTGTTGCCCAAGAATCTCTTAAAACTATTCTCTTCCTTTAATGAATATAGCGTTCCCAGAATAACTTACCAACAGGATCGTGATCCTGTATTTAAATAACGGTATAAATACCTCCCCAATTAATTTAAGACCCTGGGTGCAGGTCCGCCAGATAAAATCTAGCTCCCTGACGTGATCTGAGGCAATTTTGATACGCATTCCTCTTAGCGAAGAACATCAAGTGACCAAAAACATGCCCCAGAGTCAGGTAGAAACGTACTTGACTGTGCCAGAGAAACGCTTGTCCTTCTGCGGATCATAGTTCTTCAAACCGATCTGCAACTCTATCGTTTCCAAGAACTTCCTCTTCTTGTCTTGCGAGTTCTGGAGCACGGCGTTCACGCACTCGTACAGAGTGTCGCGGGATACCTTCGATCTGCAATCAAGCCGAAATAAAACGCACGTGCAGATTTGAGGAAAAAAGATTTTTGTAGAAACGAAGCGTGTACTCGAAAACTCGGCGATTGTTACACGGTCTCTGCAATATTTATCCCCGCAACAGAACTATATTGTTAGAAGATCGTACCATTATTATAAGAAAAAACATCCGGAGTCCCAATGTTTTACCACACAAATTGTTCAAATGCACGTAATAAATAAAACATAGAACGTTGGCGACTCAACGTTATTTTATCTATAAATCTTTAAAAAAGTTATCTCGCATACAATACACGTTATAATAATGCAGATCTACCAAGCATGTGCATCTTAGAGCCTCGACGCGACACGCTAACGTTACGTGTTAATAGTCGTATTACATAAAAAAATACGTCAAAAATAAGATGCATTCGCGAATAAATGCGGTTCGGCGCGATCGTTGGCAACAAGAAGGCAAAGTCTACGCAAAAGATTGCGATTATTCGACACGATTATATACTTACGTCATCTTAGCGAGCGAAGAACGACGAGGACGCGACTAACCTACCCAACGACGGATACCAGAAAGAAGTGGAAGTAGTGGAACCTGTGGAACGGAGCGCGCGCAGGAAATGCGTCGCTCTCGGGCGGCTCGATGAGATGGCAACTCTGTGTGCGGCGGATGTGACTAGGGAGTTTATTCGCGTTAGGGCCGTGGCGCACAAACGGCAACCACTGCCATAATTCTCGACTGTGATTGGCCAATTCGTTTACCGGGCTGCTTTCGCGAGAAGATCAAAATGACCCTGTGCTATATGATTGGTCAATTCTGGAATTTCATTGCCTGTGACCAGCAGAAGTTAGCGCTTGCTAAGCGCTTTGCGTTCATTGGATTATACTTTCAGATCTGTGCTGAAATAGAGCTATTCTTCTAGATCTATCCAATCAGCATAAAGCGCTTATTAAGCGCTAACTTCTGGAGAACACAGCCATTGTATAAAATTTCAACGTGAAGCTATAAAATTTCAGATTTGACCAATCATAGCACAGGGTCATTTTAATCTGGAACATTTTGATGTTCTCGCAAAAGCCCTCATTGCTTAAGGTCCAAACACAATGCCAGGGATTAGAATTTTTGACGCGTTGTATTGGTTGGAAGAAAATTTCCGACAAATCCAACGCGTCCAAAATTCTGTTCCATATTCCTATTGCCTGTTGCCTGGCATTGTGTGATAGGCTTTAAAGGCCGTTTGTGTGCCACGGCCCTTAAAGGCACTTTCGGAATATGAAATTGATAATTTCTTGAAAATTTTTGAAAAACTGTTTCCACCAATGCAGATTAACCTTAATCTAATCTCAATCTCAATCCGCGGTGTGATACGAGCTTAAGAGAGTCTACCCCCACACCAGCGTTGTCTCCTGTGGCGCTTGGCGAGTGGCGCGACCTACGGTCTGCCGGCGAAGCGCGACGTTGCGCTCGCGAACGGCGGAGGCGCGCGCGTCCACATCGAGCGATCAGCTGTGTCAGCTGTGCGCGTCGCGGGTCGCGGACTCGCGGGGGTTCGGCTATCTCGCGTGTAGAAGTGAGCGGTGACAGGCGGAGAAGTGACTGGAAGTGACGCTTGCTCCGAGCTCCGGGTGTAGTCGTGCACCTCGGTGGTCGCGCGGGAGCGCCCGACTCGTCCCGCGTCTTGGCGTCTTGGCGTCTTGGCGTCGCGTCAGCTCAGCGGAGGCAGCCGCGGCACTCGAGGCTGGCCGTCGACGAGAGCGCGAGCGATCACGACGCGCTGACGGGCGGCGGGCGGTCGCGGGCGAATCGGCCGCGGTATGCGCCTCGGCGGCCAGCGGGGCATGACGGGAACAGGTGACAATAGAGCCGCGCCATGTTAGATTTCACGAGATCGCGAAACGCGCGCCGCCGCCGCCGCTGCTGCTGCTGCCGCCGCCGCCGTTGCTGCCGCTAGCTGCCTACTACTACCGCCTGACTACTACCGTGGTGCTGGTACTGTGGGGAAAGAGTGAGAGAAAGGGAAGGAGGAGATTTACACTTTGTTTTCCCGTCTATCGCGCGCGCTGCTTTCCTCACGACGGTGATCCACACGAAAATCATCCAAGCTGGATAGGTTACCCGAGTATCTCCGCGATACCGTGGACTGGTTTATGGGGTAAGTCCTCTGTCTCGCTCACCACGTTTTCTCTCTCTTTCTTTCTCTCTCTATCTATCTATCTATCTATCTCTTTCTCTCTCGTTCTCTTTCGCGCTCACCGTCGACGCGAATAAAATAAAACGGTCCGTCCCCCTTTCTCCCCCCCCCCCTTCCCCCCGTCCTCACGCCGCGCGCTGTCCGACCTGTCCGCGCTCCGCGCGCGGCCTCGTGCTAACCCGCTCCGCTCCCCCGGCGTGTGCGCGAGGTTAACCTCCCAACCTGAGTTAACCTGCGGCCACGGGCGCGAGCGAGCGACCGCGCGATTATTACCCGCGCGCGCGAGCCGGGCTCGCCTTCCCCCCCCCCCCACCCCCCGCGAGGAGAAAGTAACCGCGGCGAGAGAGTAACGTCGATCGTTGTGCGCGACCGTCTCCGCGGATATTCGCCGCGTCGCCTCGCGAACGAAACGTCCTCGTCATCGTCGTCGCACGAGGTGACGCGTGCACCTACAGGGTGCCGAAAAACTACGCGTCGCCGTCCAACTTCTACCACGGACGGAAGTCCGACCCTTCCTCCCCTACCCCCCCCCCGCCCTCCCCGGATCGACGAATTTTCGATCCGGATCTTCTCTCCACCCTTCGCTCGTTTCCCGGCGCCGAGTTATCTTGGCGCGATCGAGGATCCCGTTGGGACACTCGGATGAGCATTCGGCATTGTTTATTTCCGTAATTAAGTCTCAAAGTCCCACCGCGAAGCAAAGTCCGCTTGCAGCCAAGCGAGAAATAGGAAGTTTATCGTCCACTTGCGAAACCTCATTTACGGGCACCTGTTTATTTTCGTTAGTAAAGATCCTTCTTTTTTTTTATTTGGATATTTTATAATCTTTAACAACTTCGGTGTTTTTCTTGACCATATCTGGCACTTTTAATAACGCGGA
>NW_011967183.1:707915-723539 GCF_000949405.1 Vollenhovia emeryi | reverse complement strand
ACCAATTCGACCACTGAGGCAGGTGCATGCGATATTCTTGTGCGGGGAATCTACTTCCGCAGTTTCAGGATGTATGCATACGATTTCTCGGCATCTTTACGCAACGTCGCACCGTTTTTCCGTTTATTCCCTTGATTGTTAGTTGATCTCGTGGTCGACGTCATTAAGATCGTGGAAACGAAACAACTTTGCTAGATAAACCTGGCGACGTTTGTTCTTCGGTGTGTTTGAACAACGTTTCGCGATTAGGATGATATTTAATCTTGAACAAACCATTATCGTCCGTTAAGCTCGAGGAATGTAAATAAATAGCGAAATGCTCCCTTTTGTAAATCTTAAGGGGACGCTGGAGTGATTCTGCACCTTTTGCACTTATTGCATCTAGAATTTCAGTGACACCATGCTGTTCTCTGATTTAGTGCAACACCGCCGGTCTGTACACGAAAGCCACATAATTTGTGTATTACACAAATGTTTTCATGACTCGACAGTTTTAGGTACGAAAGGTGCAAAAAGTGCAGAATCACTCTAGCCTCCCCTTGCGTGAACCCTGCGATCTTAACGCGGGATTTCAATATCGCGAGAATATTCGAATTAAAAACGACAAGTCCACGCGACTCTCGGTGTGACCGATTTAAATTTTGGCAGAGAAATTAAATCATCTTCATTTGAATCAGTTGTCTCAAATTTGCCAAGTGAATTCAGTATCCATTATGGGGCGGGAAGCAAAATGTCGCAACCGATCCTTTTCATGTCGGACAAAAGAAGCGTATCGAAAACTCGTTATTACACATGTGGAAATATCAATAGAGAGAGCTCGACAAAAGCGTTTAGCTCTTTTCCGCCACATTGACGTATCGGTAGAACGTTTTCCGGCGAGACTTCCCGCATAGACCACCCCCACGTAGCGTGGTAGACGGAGAAGGAAAGTGCATTTAATCACGTTTAGCGTCAATCAAGGCTAGTATGGACTTTAGAATCAGTCGCATGGACAGCCTCGGTTTACTCGTACTACTTAGCGGTTTCCCCTTTGCTCTCGCATTCGCGTAAAGCTGAAATGCAGATTTTCCCTCGGTGATTGCAAGGGGAAGTTCGACATCGGCCGCCAAAGGACGATCGGCGGAAGCGTAACAGTTTTCTGGCTGCACGACTTCGCTTACGTAAGACGTGACGTGTCTACTGAGATTTCCGACACAGAAAGGATTTTAAAGCCAACGGCACACGGTACTATTTTCCCTACCGGATTGCTCACGAAAACCAATCAGGACGTAGCCTTAAGTCACCTGATTTAAAACCGCGCATCCTCATTGGTTCTCGTAAGCAATCCGGTTGAGCAAAATAGTGTCGTGTGCCGATGGCTTTAGTCACTGTCGCATTCAGCCTTCGAAGATTGAAACCGATGTATCGCGACGTTTGTGAGACGTTTAATACATATCTGTTTTGCATTATTGAACAACTAGATGACGATATCGATCCTTTATTGCTTGAAATCACCCGAGTCAAGTACACACAATTATTACAATTACAGATGTACGATGACCATTGTAATTATTTCTTCATAATCTGGTTATATAACATAATTATTAATCGTCCTTACGTATATAGCGGAAAGTGCTCTATTATAAGGTAGGCTTCTAATATGAGATAGCAGGTTTTCAACACCCAAGTACAATCACGAATCTTTTCTCACAACAATTACACAATGTAACGATGAATTTTCCACTAAACAGATTTCCGAGGGGTAAACCGCCGAGGGCACTGTGGTGTACAGATTTGCGGCATTACCGGGCGTTACTAGGCATTGCATATATAGAGGAGCGTCGTCTATTATGAGATAGGCTTCTAATATGAGATAGCAGGTTTTCAACGCCCAAATTCAATGACAAATCTTTTTTTCGCAATGATTAACACAACGTAACGATGAATTTTCCACTAAACAGACTTCCGAGGGGTAAACCGCCGAGGGCATTGTGGTGCATTGGGCCCTGCTGCGGCATTGTAAAGATAAAATAAGATAATCAGCGGGCATTGGGGTACATGATTTTGGCGAGCGGTTCACCCCTCGCGAGATTTCGCCCCGAGGGCAATAAATTCATGGTGAAATCAACTGACGGTGCCTATTAATTAAACGGAAACCCCGCTATCCCATATTAGGATCTTATCTCATAATAGGGGACTTTCCTCGATTGTATTACTATTGCCGCTGGCCCTGTAGTTACCGCTGTGTGGCAAACGTTAATCCAGCGTTTAAATAAAAAAACACCGTGATGTATGCGGAAAGAAATTTTGACAGATTGCCAACTGGTTGAACACACTCGGCGCATCTACCTCCGTTAACGAAAATATTATTTTCGCAGTCTCGTATTCCTATTCTTCGTTGCGTAGCGTTAAGTGTACAATAATACTCGACGATAACAAAGGTGATATCAAGTACGACGGAGTCGCATTTATCAGACTTAATTCGCGAGCACGCGAACCGCTCGTATAACGTAAGAAGAATTCGCGTTACAATTACTGTTGAATCGATGATGGAACAGCGGATCCTCCAGCACCAATTCCGCCGGGGATATCGCGGGCCACTTCGCCGAGCTCCCCGAGCGGGCTTTTTACCGGGAAATTTATGCATAAGGTTTCCCCTCGTGACACTATTTTATACATATATTAAAATTTGCGCCGCTGGATTCTTCCACTCGTCGCGGCGAAATGGAATCGCGCCGAGTAATTGCGCGAGTTTTATTCCGCCTTCGCCGAATTTCAAATCGATTTCGTAAGGTCGCGCTCTCTCTCTATCTCTCTCGTGTTTCAACACGGCAAACGTTTCCGTAATATTTCAACAATTCCGAGAAAAACACTTTCGGGAAGTTGAAAATTACCCGAGCTTAAAAATACGGAACTCGTTAAGCCGATTGCGAAAATGGTTTTTCTCGAAAACTGAGAGACTTCTCTCCCGCATTTGTTTCCTCGTGTAGAATCGTCAGCTTCCCAGTCGCGTCGCGAACGAGAACGGATGAATCGATCGACTCTCGGAAATTAACGACGTTTCGCACTTTATGCGCATTTCTTTCGACGATGATATCACTTTAAAGGCCGCCGGCCCCTCAGACGCTTTCCTCTGGGCTTGGGAAGATTTAATTAGCGGTATCTGCCATCGGAGTTAAACGGATGTCGTTAAAAGCGTAAACACGTCGCTGCATCGTGTAAATCGTTATCGTGCTATCAGTTCGCAAGGGTCGGTGAGCGTTGGACGCATATTGTTTAAGATAATCTCGCGCGCGCCAACTGCGATGTAATATTTTGGATTTTGCAAAATATCCCAAGAAAAATGGAAAGTGGACGTAGAGGATTTTTCCTCGCTGAGAAATTTCGATTCCCTCGTGACACGCGATCCTTTCTCGTAGCTTTTCGAGCTGTGACACGCGATGTTTCGATGCCGCTCGCATTGCCGCTCGTTGAAGCTCAAAGGGCAGGGTCTCGCCATTAATTTATAATTTATACTTGGCTGGAAACGGCAGTCCGAGTGTCTCTAGCGAGCGAACAAAGTCTCTGTTCGCTGGCGCGAAACCGAACGTAGCGATGACTCACCTCGATCTCTCGTCGTGCGATTGGCTTACTCGGTGATTCACGCACGGTTGCGCGTTCGCCAAAACGTTCGTGACGTGATGTTTCCAACGCGATGTGTCGCGGGTGCCGATTTTTCCCCCGATCCTTGGAGGACTCTGGAGAAAAGTATCGGGACGATATATGGGTGCTTAAGTTTCAACGGCGAACGGAGAACCGAGCTACTCGAGCCTGCATCTGAAGCTCGATCTTGTATCCGGAAGAACCGGACGATAAATAAACCAAAACGTATCTTTGTAAGATGAATCTCAAATGAACCGCCAATGAATAATTCGAGGTCAAGAGTGCCTTGAAATTTTTATCAACTTTCAAAGTTACAGTGTTTACCTATAGTTGAGCTATTCGTCTCAAGAACCTCCTGCCTGAGGTCACGCAATTTTTGGATTAATTCAAGAGATATTTGTGACTTTGGGACTTGGCTCGTTCCTGCGGACGATGCTAATCTGCTCGATTACGGCATGATTTGGTAAATTTAAATCCGTTTGACGAGAGCGTAGGAAAGGTGTTTACACGTGTGCGTGACGTGACTCATAAAGATGTCTATCCCACGTGATTAATCAATGTAATCACCGGCTGAAAAATTACGGCAACTCGGCGCAGCTTGTCTTCCGTAATGAAGAGGCAGTGGAGAAGTAAATACTAGTTTTCCGAACCATCGAATTCTCTCACACTTGCCTGAACAACATCCTGTTATCAGACGAGTCGTTCGGCAGAAGGAATTAATTTAGAATGTCAGGAATACACGACATTAAAATATATTAAATATTTATGCCGACACATGTCGATAATTACCTTTTTTTTTCAACGTGGCGTCGCATATTTTGTGCTTAACAAATTTTTTCAGATTGCATAATATCATGAACCAGTAAATCGATGTGCAAGTGTATGTTCTTTTCTCTCGCCGTCTTCGGTTCATAATTTTATATCGATATTACGCACACGCACACACACACGCACACCGCAATACAAACGGCACGAGCGAATAAACAATAGGTAAATTAGGTATAAGTATGCCAATAGAACCGTCTATTGAGTGAATTAAACACGTGCCCATAATATATTCATTTCTACGTTCGGAATATCAAGCGTTGCCTTGTCAATCCATTTTATCCGCGGCTCTCACGCGGTCTTTTACTTCGATAATATCGTTTAACAATGTCAAATGTATTGCGGCTCAATTAATATCAAACAAATTTCCAGAGTTTCACAGATATTTCAACACGATTTATTAATTTTTAATCGTTTACGTGGATTTTACCTCAATCGAGGTATAAAGCACGAGGGGAAACTTTTTTTTTCAAACAATACAGTACGTAGTGCGGCGCAATAAGTTTATCAAAGCGTAAAGATGTAAGGTGTAAGGCGCGTGCGTTTTATTACGCAAATATGTATTTACTTGTTGACTATAGTTGCCGCAATACGTACGCTATCGCGAGGCACTTCAAAGTTTGCAGTCTCTAGTTTATATAAATTTTAAATCCGACCAACATAGTGTACAAGATTGACGTCTCTTTTTTCCTTCTTCTTTCTTTCGGTATTAATGAGAAATCTCAAATCTTCCAATTTGTCACTTCCTGTTTTGTAGACTATGTGCTTTGAATTTAAAAAAAAATCTAATAAATAACGTAAAAGGGGCTAACGAACCACTGATGTAAAAACTTATGTTTATAAAAATAATACAATACAATAACCAAAATAATGTCAGACTCGAAAGACTGGGACAACGTGAGACCCGCGAGTACGTTTTGAAACTTTTTGAAAAAGTGATTGCGTTCATGGGAATTGTCCCAGTTACATGCGGATACGTTTATTACGCTGTAACTTTACGTTTGGTTTGCCCAGTTTCACCTGGCTTAGTGTTAACGCGAGTCTCGAAATAATCCTCATCTGGATCATTGGAATAGCGAAGGAGAACGAACGAAAACGTCGTTTACTTAAATGCGCCCACTAATTTATTTCACACGATAGCAGCCACTTTATCGCTGGTTTTTTACGATAGCGGCAACTCTGCCAACCGGTGCACTGGTGATTACACGTGAGCATCTCGCCGGTTTTTCCGGGTAAACAGAGTTATCGCGTTTATCACAAAATATCGCCGCAACGCTCCGTTGTGCTATCGAGGCCTTCGCTGTGCATACCGAAAAATGACGGTAAAGCTAGGTACATAAACCAGTCTCGCCGATGAAATTGATGTGAACATCGCGATAAAGCCCGACATCCGAAGGGCGAATTAATCCTCATTCTTTCAAAAATTAATCTTCGCTCACAGTTCCAAGGCGACTTTTCTTAGCAGATTTTTCGCTCGAGTTGCTCAATTGCTCGCGATATTTGACGCTGAGAATTAAGAAGGTACAAAAAGAGAACGTTCGATTGAGGCTTTATTAAAGGGAAGACTTCGAATCGGCCAAGGAGCACGTTTGCCAAGCTCAACAAGTTTACTTTAGATTCACAATCGGTTGCACGAGATATTAGAATATATACTCCAGTTTTTGATGATGCATGCAAAGAACTTTAATAAAGCATTTTAGCCTTTCATATTTCTTCAATCGCGTGGCTCTAGCACTCTATTACCGTTTTTCCACTTTGATTCACCGCCCTGTAAGGAGTTAATCAGCTGATGGGGAAAAAGAGGTGGGCGCCGTCAAACGATGATAAATTGCTGAATAATGACGCCCCGGAATTGAAGTTTTTTTTTCCACATCCCTCTGGCATAATCGTGTCGAAATGTACGTATGTCGTCGTTTAAGAGCTACAGTGTTGATTTTAACGGGACACACTTGTTCGCGCGTTCTGGACTACCTAAAGACTCCCGAAGGATGTGCCGCGGTTTGTAAATGCCCAGGTCGACGTCGCGTTTACTTGACATTCATCCGCACCCTCGTTATCTCCATACTCATTTTTCACGATAATGTCACCCGACGTCCTCCGTCGGCAGAGGCATATTCGTGAACGGAGAAATGTCGGGCGATTCACGGGCGAGCGAGCGAAGATAATCGGCCTCGCGAAATCCTCCCGCCCCGCCGGATAACAACCGCTGTTCGTTATCAATAAACGATATCGGCCGTTATTAAGGCGCGACGAAGATCGATAATGGTATTCTATCGCGAGCTGCTTATCGCGCGAAATTTGGCGCGATTAAGTTGTCAGCCTTACACGTTGTTTCAGGAGAGAGAGTGTTGCCGTTTCTAGGCTGCGCGTGAAAGACGAAAAGAATTCTGTATGAATATTTTACAAGTGAATCGTGGATTATCTTTTAAAAATGTAATTTCCATTTCGTCGTCCCTTCGCCGTACAATTCTCCGTATTTCCCGAGAATTTGGGCTCGATACAAAATGTTGGATCCGCTCACGATGCTCGACGGCGAGTCGATACGAATATCGATAGCCTGTCGAATTTAAGCGTCATCCGTGTCGCCAGGTTTCCCGATCCAACGCGCGCTAATAATAGCTTCCTTGTAGCATTCGCTCGCAATTGGCGACGGTATATCGGCCAGTTTGAGACGGCCGTGCCTGCACCTCGATATTTATTCGCTATCGACGTAATTAGCATCGATATTTATCTCCCAACTGCTGACTACCGCCTTTATTCTTAGCAAAATTCCACCGCCGGTCCGTTTCGCGACGTTTCGCCATTCAGACCGCGTACTGTCCGTCTGGCCTGCAACTTGTCCGGCGAAATTTTCTCTCGATAACTTACACTCGTCCGATCGCGTACACGTGATACCACACTCTTTCCGCATTATCCATTCGCGAGTTGTAAACACGATTAATTTTCGCTGATGGACGATAAATCGCGGGTCAGCGATGCACGGGAATAATAAGTGATTCGTTTCAATGCCTCAGTTTTTATTTTAGACTTAATTAGAATCGGAACTCGAGTGGATAATGAACCCAATTTAGGCTCGCAAGACACTCGATTTCTAATTGAAATAAAAATTCGTTCAATGCTGAAGATCAAAGGGGTCTATCAAGTCTACCCTTTTTCTTTTGGCATTTCTTCCCCTGTAACCTTATCGTTTTCAAACTTGCCAAAGACTCCTACCGTTGATGATTGATTCGCTAAAAACGGAGTAGCCCATTATACTCCTGGATATAGTCGTAGCGAGTCGATTGTGCGTAAAAAATTGATGTCGCAGGGTGAACGGTTTCGAAAGCGGACTCAAACGCAGGAAAATGTGCCGCACGCACCGAATGGCCTTAACCTTTCACATTTGCAATGCGAAACTCGTGAACCAGTGTCATATATTTATTCGCACAGATGGAATACATTAAGTGTCATGTGTTGTGTAGCAATCTGTACGTATAGCTATACGTCGGTTACGTCCCGAGCCCGTCCGGATACACTATCAAGATTAGCACTAGCAGTGTCGCAATTAGTAGAAACGTTATATTCCGCCTTTAGCTCCCCATTTGCGAAATAATCCTACGCTCCCGTTGTGCAATCGGTTTTAGGGGAAAGTAGCTTGAAAGGAAGCCCGCCGAAAATTGCAATTTACACGCGGGATTATATTTCAATTACCGATTTGATTTGAAACGCTCTTTCGCCTCCGCCCGCGAGTGTCCAATATTTGTTTCTATATAGCAAACAGGCATATTGACATGAAGCCAATAAGCGAAGAAGCAGTCCAGTAGCGACTCGTCGGCGATTAAACCTTTATGTATTTTATTGATTAGCCCTCCGAGACAAGGGAAATTGGGTCAAAACTGACTCGTTGTTGAAATTTTCAGGCATACATGTGTCACGCAGTTGTGTTTCGATGGCGTTCGGCCGTTTTTTTTTTTCATTACTTATAAGGCAGATTTAAATTTATCAATGCGTTAATAATTTATGAGCGCCTCGCGTAAATTTTTTATAATTCACATACGTAGGCCACGCGCACATGCATATCGTATCTGAATTTACTTTTATTACATTTTCCGAACATCACAGGTGCGTTCGCGTTATCGGAGTGTACACCTTTAAGGCGGCTGCTTTCTGCTTCGGGGCGCAACGGCTTCTGTACTTTAGTTTATACTCTTTCGCTTCTATCGCTCTCGGTCCAAGTTAATTCTCTCGTGACATCTCTGTTGACTCTTCTTTTTCTCGGGCGCTCACCGCGGCGAACGACCCTGACGAGGAACGGACAACGGAGGCTCAACTGGGAATCCGAGATCGGGCGATCTCTCGCGTTGCGTCGCAACGCGGCAATAGACGAGGAGAACTTGTTCGGTTTCGGCTCGGTCAGTCGTTAATTGCATTATGACGAGTCCGCTCTCGCGGACGAGGACACGAGGGAGGAAAGGGGTGGGGGCGATTCTGATATAGTCTGACCAGAGGAAGCCCCTGGTACTATCTTCCGTCTTTCTCTCCTGCCGATCCGCGCTTCCTCCTGAATACGGCGGAACCCTCTCCCCCTACGGCGATATAAACCGCGTCTTCCCCTCTCTCTTCCGCTTTCTCTCTATCTGTTGCGGTGGCGGCGGCGGCGGCGGCGGAGAGGACGGCCGCGACGTAGACGATCGCGCGGTGGTGGTACCTGGCGAACGGTGGCCTGCCTGCCTGCTTGCCTGCCTGTCTGCCTGCTTGCCTGCCTGCCTGCTTGATCGCTGCCTGGAGAACGGCTATGTCAGTCTGTGCTCCGTTGCTGGCCTAGCGGCCGGCCGAGTGATTCCGACCAATCAACCGGAGCGGAGCAGATATTATATATTTTTCTTTCTCTTCCTCTTTCTCTCATCTTCCCGCTCTCCCTCCCCTTCTTCCTCCTCTGCCCTCTCCGTTGTTTTATGCCCCAGGCCCACCTACCCGCAACTCCTTGGTACCGCCGCGCTCGCGTCCCGATGTTCGGACTGGGGAATAGGAAGGTCCTCAAGTACTCCGCCATCGAGACGTCGCTCTCCATTGACGTCGAGGATACTGTCACGTGTTTCTGCAGGTCAGTTTCTGCTTGCCTTGCTCCGGCGCGACGACGAACGCTGAACCAGCGGTCCTTATACGTGTACACCGACGACGGCGCGTCGGTATGGTGGCCGGTGGTGTTGGTGATAGCGTTAGCGTTCTCTCCCGTTCCCATGAGATCTAATCAGAGTTGAGTACAAAGTGCGCTGATAATTTGCCTCGCCCAAGATCACCTGTCGGTGATGCACGGTGGCTAGCAAGTCGGTCGTATCGCGAAATGTAAACCGTTTCACTTTTTACAGTGAATCAGTTATCGGCGTATCTTATCGATAGTTTATCTTTCGCTTTGGATGGAAAGGGGGCAAGTCGATAGGTTTTCGTGATTTCGTGATTTGAGACAAATATTGTATGTGTTTTCGAAAGAAAATTCTCACGTTTCCAAAACTTTAAGGCCCATGAAAATCTGAGATTTCTCGATATATTTCTTCACATAACAAAAATCTCTCTCATCTAGGATGCGTCACGATTAAACAATCACCGTACGAAACGGTTGATTCTCACCGCGAATCATTGTATTTCACGAAAGAATGCGTTGTCATTTGAAACGTCTTTTCATACGCCGCTGTCTTTCGACTTAAATAAGTCGCCGTTATCTCCGTCTGAAAAGCTAAAGATACGCTGTCTCATTGCTATCGCTGATATACGGACTTTTGTTAACGATTCAACGACGTAAAGTGTAATGCACAGAACAACTAACGCAATTATCTTCAATTTATTCTTCGGCAACTGACTGGCGTCATCGCAACGTAACGACGCTCGCAATTATTACTAACAGTACTAACGTCTTCCGTTTTTCCTTCGTTTGTTTCTTTTATATCGTTACGAAACGCGTGCACGCTGAAGGACGACGGTGCATTATTTATACGTCTGTCGGACAAAAGGGGAGTGCATTCTGGTCACACCTTTCTCACAAGACGCGATAGGGTTGGGAATAAAATGTATATCCCTTTTCGCAACATCTGTTTGCGTGAGATATCGCGGTGAAAAAATGTAAATGGGATACGAGAAGGCTGCTCGGAAGGCCGTCCGCGAAAACACGAAAAACCGTTTTATCAGACGGCGAAGCTGTTTCTATGAAAGAACGAGAGCTTGCGGGTTTTACTTCTCTCGACAAGGTCTAAGGCGATATGCTCTTGCCACGAGGTGAACGAGTATCGGGATGTTGAGAGACGCGAATGAAACGCGAATGGCTGCTCTCGTACAATTTTACGAAATAAATCTCGGGAGAAAATACGAGAAACTGCAAGAATATACGGCTACAATAAACTGTCTCGTCGAACGACTGTTTCTCGCAGGAGACTCAGTTTACACAGCCTGCTTCTCGCTGTTTACTTTAATGACGTACAGTATTTAGCGACATTATCTTGCGCTGAACAATCGTCAGCTAAATAATATCTCGGGACTTTCGAAATTGTCTACGATTTCGAGGATTCGCGTTATCGCACGTGGAGGATTAGTAGTCGGAAGTTTCAATTAATCTCGAAAGCGTATTTAGAAAACAATGAAAGCTACGTCGAGAAGAGAGCTTCGTCGGGTGGTAATATCTTCTCCCTCGAAATCGAAATTTCATTCGCAGACAAGTTCTATTATGAGAACGACTTTGTAGTCCAACTAATCTCAAAACCCACGGAGACGGAAATGCGAAGAATGTTCCCGTATTAGATGAGTACAATTCGTCTAATACAGGAACCTTGTATTCATCTAATACTGGAACATTCTTCGAATATTTTCCTGTCTTTTGAAAATGAACCAATTCCTCCTCAAAGGACGAGATCTCGCAGCCACTTCAACTCTGTCCTATCGCGGTCCCGATCTACAATGTGCTCTTTGCAATCAGAAACATTCTGTTTATATGTGTAAGCAGATCAAATATGCTTAAAAAGTTGGTCAACAATGTTCGATTGTACCAATTTGTCAAAATTGCACGAAACTAAATGCGGTCGAATTGGTGAGACGCCCGCCTGGAGAGCAGGGAAGTCCAGGTTCAAACCCTGACTGAGGTAATATTTCTTGCAAAAAATTTTCTGTATTAAAACATTGGCCGGCCAGTGTCGACTGAAAAGCTCGATTATTGAAACTAAATGTGTTTGCTGGCTACAAAGTGATAACGCTCTTGCGTCTCCAGACGCAAAGAGCAACATTGTAGATCAGACTTTGCTCGCGTATCCGTGCAACGTGATTACGCGGACGCGTGTGACGTGGACGGTGTCGTAGCACGTGTCCCCCCACGATCGTCGCGGTTAAAAAGGGGGCCGGGCCGCTCTTGCGGCTTTCGAAACTCATCGAGGATCCTCGTATGCCGTACCGGTTTTTCGTCGCACGCTGGACGGCGCGTGGTCTCAAAACGCTCCACTTTCCTGACGCGGACTGACGTGTTCTCTTCTTCCTCGTTATGGATTTTTGGCCGTCCGAGCCTCGCGACTCGACGCGTTTCGCCCGCTTTCGTCCGTTTACGCAGCGGGCGGCTGCGATAGCATTTTCGAAATGAAACTATAATTCAGTCCCAGCGCGATCACGTACGATGATTGTTAGTCTCGAATCGCCTCGCAAAGAGTCGTAAATTAGATTTCCAATTGAACAGAACTTACGTGACAAACATCGCTGCGATCAATTATCGATCCTTACCTATATACTCGTGCACGTTAGAAGACATTGGTATTTTGTTCTACGAATAAAATTTCAGTCGATGTTTTCTCGGCAAAGTTGCCGAAGGCTTAATTAGCGCGCTGGAGTATATTTAAGTTTCAAGGTGGCTTAAAATTAAAAAGTCTCGGCGAATTAAGATTCAAATGCGTGGACAGCTAATAGAACTTGGTCTTTGCCGCGTCTTTGAAGAAAAAGTGGTCTCCTTGAGGGAGATTGTTAAGGCGATCGCACACAAATGAGAAAGAGGGAAGGCCACACAAAAAAAAGAAGGTCGCAATGCTGGAAATGTACATATATTTTACATTAAATGTTTAAAGAAATTTATAAGAAAAAAAGTGAAACTTTTTCGGCATTTATATCTTCTCGTTTTCTTCTATTTGATCATGCGAACAGGTTCCTTTAAGGAGATCGTATTTTTCAGGAATACTTTGTACATCCACGTCTTTTCCCGAACTCCGACGGCGTAGCGTAGCATACGATTAAGGCTACGTCAATATTTGCATTTAGCGAAGTGCTATTGGATGGGCAAGTTTTATACTTCGATATCTACCGCTTAGGTCGATAGCAGAATTAAGACGCCGACGACACGACCTCGTTTCTTTTTAATGACGGCCATGTCCAGTTGAAGATATGGAATCGGCCGTGATCGAGCGTTTGCCGAGCAGGCATTGATTTGTAAGCCTTGCACGCCTGGGTTAAGAAGAAACGGCGCGCATTCAGGATCGAAATGCGTCGCGGTTGTGAAAAACTTGAAATACGAAAAATATCACGTTTCAGAAGAACGATCGGTTGATGCGCGCGCTTTTGCTATCTGCATTTTAATGTTATACGGTGGAGGCGGGAGAGACCGCGGGATTTATTATGATCACAGTGGCGCCGTGCGTGATAACGACACATCAAAGTAATGGCGTGACATTTATTCCCGAAATGGGAGGCCGTTGATGGCTCATTTGGCTCTAAGCGAAATGAAGCGCGGCGGATCGACGAGAGAATATCTCGCTCGCGAGTGCGTGCCAGTTTCTGTCGCGTGGCGAGCACACGTTGAATTGGATCACACGTTTTCATTAGGCTGATTAGCGTACCGACATTGACATTGCGACAATGTCACGGTAAAAAGAAATCACCCGTCGGCTGTTACCTTCACACCTTTTGTGGGTTTTTCGCGGCGTCATAGTTGACTTAGCGTGTCCGCCCTGCTCCGATATCGCGTTGTCGATCGATCAATCGCTAAAGGCGATCACTATCGTCCGCGTAATCGCGAATGCACGTTGCGATTTTTCTCGTCCGCGCTTTTGTTGAGGAAAAATTTATAAAAAGTTATTTTATACTTCAAAGTATAGAGAATAAATAGGAATAAACAGATTTTCATTTACGTTTATTATATTTCTGAAAAGAAATCAGCGAAAATTGGCTTTTCTTTGGGGCTCTAGAGAGTTGTAACCCCTTAAAAGGATTCTCTCTGCGTCCTCATTCTGGCGGCTCTTCATTCCGAGTACGCGGAGGAGGGGCAGTTTCGTGGGCGACGCGAAACACGAACCGATTAATGGACTTCCGGCTAGGAGACGTCAGGCGCGGCGAGACGCGACGAGAAGGCCGGTTTCGCGGAAACCGCGGACGAACCGCAAACTGTCGTGCCACACACGCCGCAAGACAGGAAAACCTCCGTCCGAGCGGAAGCGCTCGCACGCCGGTCGATTGTGCGAGGAGGAAGCGTCCGATTGACGCGCAATGCGGAACTTGTTCAATCTGGAAGAGCGAAAGTAACTTTGTCCACTTGTCACTTTTTAGCCTAAGGTAGCAAAATTATCTATTTTTCGTCACGTTCGTTTCTCATCCTCCGCGTCAAACGTTATTTTTGCATTTCTTTATGACCGCCACTTGCGACGCCTAGTCTCGAGGACAAGGACGGAGGTCGAGATGCGCAGCCCGCGAGAGTGCCTTGGCGAAATCGCCCTCGCGGGAGTGGTGACGCATGATATAGGGGGGTAAACAAACGTGAGGGAAATGTTTGTCGATGGGGTAGCGCCGTGACGTCACGCGGAGGCGCCTTCGAGGCGCCGACGTCCGTCCGTCCGTCCATCGATCCGCATCCTGTAAGGATGTAATCCCGGAGAAGAGGGTAACCAGTCGCTCCGATGGCGCCTGGCGCCAACCCCCGACCTATCCCCCGATCTCCTCGCCGATCGTTCCGATAATTATTTCCGTATCCATGGCTGCGATCTGCCGGGCGCTCTGCGTTGTCGAAGCTAAAGTACAGGAGCCCGGCCGCAAGGATCTCTGTCCTTGAGCCTCAATCGTTATCTCGCTGGCTTTTGCTCGTTAAAGGACTCGACGCGGAAACCGTGCGGTCTAATCTCGAGGGCCTTGCGCGCTTTGCGCCATAATTTCCGACGTGGATTACCGTACCGGATCTGCCAGATAATCTCCCGGTAATTATCGATACAGCGCCTCCCTTTATCTCTGCCGCGAGCGTAATCATGTTTGATGGCTAGTCTCTCTCGTGATAAACAGGGAAGAGCCCCCTGATTCAGCATCCATTGAGGATCACTCTCACGGTTGAAGAGGCTTTTATTGTCCGAAACAGTTGTGGAGATGGCAATCTCTTTTCGCACCGTGAATCGGTCTCGTATCGTCATTCTCGCTGCATACGCTGATGATGGCAAAACGAACGAGTTATTTCTTTTTGCTATTTTAAGGCGCGTGTGCTGCATCATCGACCATTTCAATGTAATTCCTCGGCACGAAAATAGACGTATCGCAGTCGTTTGGGGCACACGCTTCTTCGGGCACCCGGGGCGAAAAAGTTATGCGGTTGTTGGGATATTTTCTGTGCTCTTTGATCTTCGAAAGATTACACATCCCGGAAACGGATCACTCGCGTCAAATGAAGGCGACGAAAATTTTTGGCAGAAGCGGAAGCGCCTGTTTCATCAGTCAGAGCGTGAAACGTTGAGCGCGGGCGCGCGTCCTGCGCTCGTCGCCGAGTGATCTCCCGCTCTTATCATGTCGCGCGCTCGTTTGGCATTTGAAAGCATCCGGAGCGGGGAAATGAAAGATTTAACGAACAATATCTCGCGTAAAGCCGATCGATACGGGACCGACGCGCGGCACAGGGATACAAAGCGACATGTGACGCGGGGGAAGGATCACAGGGAGATGGAATGCGGGAGAGAACAACGCGCTGCGCGTAGCGGCGAGCTACGCGGCAGCGGCGGGGGCGGGGGCGGAGCGGAATATTGATTGTCGCAGAGTCGGGGCGCCGCTACCCCTCGCCGCCGCGCCACGCGCGCGCGGCCCGCCGTCCGTCCGGCAGTCAGCTGACTCGTGTTACCCGACTCACAGCTGATCCGAGCACGCCGCCGTGGTGGCGCAACCACCGTCGCATTGCCACCCTCGCACGCGCCCTCCGCGCTTCTCTCTCTCTCT